>NW_026712250.1:9505169-9640272 GCF_030504385.1 Musca domestica | reverse complement strand
TATTAACAAAAAATATTTTAGAAATCCACGTTTAGTAATTTTAATTTTTTCTTTTATTAACGTCTGGTAATTTAAAAAAATATTTTTTTTATCCAGGTCTGATAATTTAAATTTTTTTTATTTATTTTTTATAAAATCCACGTCTATTGCTATTTTGAAAAAATATTTTTTATAAAATCCACATCTATTGCTATTTTGAAAATATATTTAAAAAAAAACCAAGTCAGTTAAAAGGTAAAAAAATATTTTTTATAAATACCCACGTCAGTTGAAACTTTGAAAAAATATTTTTTAAAAAATCCACATTTCTGTTAAAACTGTGAAAAAATATTTTTTAAAAAATTCACATTTCTGTTAAAACTTTAAAAAATATTTTTTAAAAAATCCACGTCTGTTAAAACTGTGAAAAAATATTTTTTTTAAGAAATCCACGTCTGTTGAGACTTTGAAAAAATATGTTTTGTATTTTTTAAAAAATCTACGTCCTATAATATTTCAAAAAAATATTTTCTAAAATATCCACGTCTGATAATATTTTGAAAAACTATTTTTTAAAAAAATCCACGTTTAATAATATTTTGAAAAACTATTTTTTAAAAAAATCCACGTTTAATAATATTTAGAATATATATTTTTTATAAAATCCACGTCTGTTAAAATTTTAAAATAAAATATTTTTTAAAAAATCCACGTCTGGTAAAATTTTAAAATAAAATATTTTTTAAAAAATCCACGTCTGGTAAAATTTTAAAATAAAATATTTTTTAAAAAATCCACGTCTGGTAAAATTTAAAAATAAAATATTTTTTTAAAAAATCCACGTCTATTAAGACATTGAAAATTTGTTTTTAAAGAATTCACGTCTGTTAAGACATTGAAAATTTTTTTTTAAGAATTCACGACTGTTAAATTTTTGAAAAAATATTTTTTTAAAAAATCCACGTCTGTTAGAACTTTGAAAAAATATTTTTTTCTAAAAATCCACGTCTGTAAAACTTTGAAAAAAAATATTTTTTTAAAAAAATCCACGTCTGTTAAAACTTCGAAATTTTTTTTTTTTAAATCCACGTCTGTTAAGACTTTGAAAAAAAAATTATTTAAAGAATTCACGTCTGTTAATACTATGAAAAAAAATTTAAAGAATTCACGTCTGTTAAAACTTTTAAAAAATATTTTTAAAAAAAATCCACTATTATTAAAACTTTGGAAAAATACTTTTTAAAAAATCCACGTCTGTTAAATCTTAAAAAAAAATATTTTTTAAAAAATCCACGTCTGTTAAAACTTTGAAAAAATATTTTTAAAAAAAATCCACGTCTGGAAATATTAAAAAAAAAAAGTTCTTAAAAATCCACGTCATGTAATATTTTGAAAAAATATTTTTTAAAAAATCTTCTTCATGTAATATTTTGAAAAAAATATTTTTTTATAAAAAATCCCCGTCTGTAATATTTAAAAAAATATATATATTTAAAAAAAAAACACGTCTATAATATTTTGAAAAAATATTTTTAAAAAATCCACGTCTATAATATTTAAAAAATATATATTTAAAAAAAATCCACGACTATAATATTTTGAAAAAAAAATATTTTTAAAAAAATCCACGTCTGTTAAAACTTTGAAAAAATATTTTTTTAAAAAATCCGCGTCTGTTAAAACTTTGAAAAAATATTTTTTAAAAAATCCACGTCTGTTAAAACTTTGAAATAATATTTAAAAAAAATCCACGTCTGTAATATTTTGAAATAATATTTATAAAAAAATCCAAGTCTGTAATATTTTGAAAAAATATTTTTAAGAAAATCCACGTCTGTAAGTTTTGAAAAAATATTTAAAAAAAAATCAAGTCTATAATCCTTTGAAAAAATATTTTTTACAAAATCAACATCTGGTAATATTATAAAAAAATATTTTTTGAAAAATCTACGTCTTGTTATATTAAAAAAATATTTAAAAAAATTGAAAAAATATCATTAATTTCCAACAACAAATTATTTTCACACGATATTTGAATAAATATTTCAACAACACAATCAGGTGATACTGATGCAGTTATTTGTTTACATAAGTTCCTCCTTTCCCCCAATTTTTTTTTTTTTTCGCAACATAATTTGTAATGCAATGACGTCACAATGCTAGCCAAGAAATATTTTCAACCAATATTCATAGATGCAAATATTTTGAATATAATTTTCGATTGTCAAATTGATCGAATAACAATGAAACGGTATTTGTAACAAAACAAAATTTCGGGGCTGCAAAGGCATAGCCATCGAGATTTGGATTATTTGCAGAGAAAGCATCTTCCGATGCGGAAGTGAAAAAAAAAACTTTAAATCGTTCGCGAATCTAAACAATCGAGTGCCATGCATTGGAGTTTTTTGTTAACTCTACTGGGGATATTGAGTTTTGGACGGTGTGATAGACAAATCTGGTCGCAAATTTTGAATTTGGGCATCGGAAATGTGGTGAAACAGAATCTTTACAATGATGGTGGGTATTGAAGACCTTTAAAAATATTTTTTAAAAATCCACATTTGTGGAAGGACCTTTAAAAAATATTTTTAAAAAAATCCACGTTTGTGGAAGGACCTTTAAAAAATATTTTTAAAAAATCTACGTTTGTGGAAGGATTTTTAAGAAAATATTTTTAAGAAATCCACGTTTGTGGAAGGATCGTTTAAAAATATTTTTAAAAAATCCACGTTTTTTGGAAGGACCTTTAAAAAATATTTTTCAAAAAAATCCACGTTTGTCAAAGGGTCATTAAAAAATATTTTTAAAAAATCCACGTTTGTGGAAAGACCTTTAAAAAATATTTTTAAAAAGTCCACGTTTGTGGAAGGACTTTAAAAAAATATTTTTAAAAAATCCACGTTTGTAGAAGGACTTTTAAAAAATATTTTTAAAAAGTCCACGTTTGTGGAAGGACTTTTAAAAAATATTTTTAAAAAACCCACGTTTGTGGAAGGACCTTTAAAAAATATTTTTAAAAAATCCACGTTTGTGGAAGGACCTTTAAAAAATATTTTTTAAAAAGTCCACGTTTGTGGAAGGACTTTTAAAAAATATTTTTAAAAAACCCACGTTTGTGGAAGGACCTTTAAAAAATATTTTTAAAAAATCCACGTTTGTGGAAGGACTTTTAAAAAATATTTTTTAAAAACCCACGTTTGTGGAAGGACCTTTAAAAATATTTTTAAAAAATTCTGAAGATTTTTTTTTTAATTTTTTATTTTTTCCTTAGCCCCCCATCACAACGCCGTCTACGACTTCATTGTGGTTGGCTCTGGGCCAGCTGGCTGTGTCTTGGCCAATCGTTTGTCTGAGAATCCCCGATGGCAGGTCTACCTAATCGAAGCGGGTGGTGTTGAAACTATAGCTCATCAAATTCCAATAGCTGCCCCTTTGCTACAGGCAACCCATTCCAATTGGGGCTACAAGTCGGTGCCTCAGCGAGCCGCCTGTTTTGGCATGAACAACCAGGAATGTGCCCTGCCGAGGGGTAAAATATTGGGTGGTACCAGTTCAATAAATTTCATGATCTACAATCGTGGAAATCGTCGAGATTTCGACAGATGGGCGGAGTTTGGCAACCCTGGATGGTCATATCAGGATGTCCTGCCATACTTTAAAAAATCCGAAAATTGTTATGTAAACGGTTTGGAGCGTTCACCCTATCACAATCGTACCGGACCCTTAAATGTGGAAGATGTACGCTATCGCACCGAGGCTGTCCATGCCTATCTCAAGGCAGCCCAGCAGGCAGGCCACAGGAGGACAGATTATAATGGTGAGTCTCAAATGGGGGTATCCTATGTCCAGGCAAATACCCTGAATGGCAGACGCCAGAGTGCCTTTCGGGCCTATATAGAACCCATCCGACACACAAGAAAAAATCTGCACATTGTTACCATGGCCAGGGTGACCAAGGTCCTGATCGATAAACAGACCAAACAGGCCTATGGGGTAAGGCTGCTCTATCGCAATACCCTGTACACCATCAAGGCCAGACAGGAGGTAATACTCTCGGCAGGGGCCTTCAATTCGCCACAACTGCTCATGTTATCCGGCATTGGGCCAGAGGATAATCTAAAAGGCATTCGAGTACCAATTATCAAGGCACTGCCGGTGGGTAAGCTGCTCTATGACCACATGAGCCATTTTGGTCCCACCTTTACCACCAATTCAACGGGCAATACTTTATCCCTTGCCAAAATCGGGGCCCAGGATCTGAAGTCCTTTGCCAGTGGCAACCCTTCGACATTTTTATCCTCGATTGGGGGTGTGGAAGCCCTTACCTTTGCCAAGACCCCACACTCCAAGGAACCCCACGATATGCCAGATGTGGAATTTATTACCGTGGCTGGCAGCCTGGCCTCGGATGAGGGCACAGGCCTAACAGAGGGTGCCAATTTCAGGCGGGAAATTTACAACAAGGTCTATAAGCCTCTCAATGATGCCCAAACGGATCATTTCAGTTTTCTGGTAATGCAGTTCCACCCCAAGTCCGTGGGACGGCTATGGCTACACAATCGCAATCCCCTCGAATGGCCGAGAATCAATCCAAAATTTTTCCACAATTCCGATGATGTGGAAGATATTCTGGCGGGCATTAAGGAAGTCATACGCATTAGCAAAATGCCAGCCATGCAGAAATTGGGTGTCCGCCTGCATGACATACCAGTGCCGGGCTGTGAGGGCCACCGCTTTGACAGCGATGACTATTGGCGTTGTTCCATTCGAGTCATGTCGTATACATTGCATCATCAGGTGGCCACTTGTCGAATGGGACCGGCAGCGGACAATAGCACTGTAGTCAATGCCCGGCTACAAGTCCACGGCATTGGAAGGCTACGGGTGGCTGATACCAGTATTATACCCTTTCCACCCACCTGCCACACAAATGCCGCCTCATTTATGATTGGTGAGAAGGCGGCGGATATGATAAAGGATTATTGGCTGAATAGGAGATACGCCATATAAATTTGTTTTCGTCTTGAATTAATTTAAAAAAATAGAATAAGTATTTATTTAATTTATTATTAATAAATAATAATTATTTAAAATATATAAAAATAATTAATTACAACAAAAAAGCTATACAAGAAAATATTTTTTTATAGAAAAAATTCTACGGTCCCCTGGGACCATGTTTTTTCTATAGAAAAAATTCTACGGTGCCTTGGGACCAAGTTTTTTCTATAGAAAAAATTCTACGGTCCCCTGGGACCAAGTTTTTTCTATAGAAAAAATTCTACGGTCCCCTGGGACCAAGTTTTTTCTATAGAAAAAATTCTACGGTCCCCTGGGACCAAGTTTTTTCTATAGAAAAAATTCTACGGTCCCCTGGGACCAAGTTTTTTCTATAGAAAAAAATTTCGTCGGTCCCCTGGGACCATGTTTTTTCTATAGAAAAAATTTCGTCGGTCCCCTGGGACCATGTTTTTTCTATAGAAAAAATTTCGTCGGTCCCCTGGGACCATGTTTTTTCTATAGAAAAAATTTCGTCGGTCCCCTGGGACCATGTTTTTTCTATAGAAAAAATTTCGTCGGTCCCCTGGGACCATGTTTTTTCTATAGAAAAAATTTCGTCGGTCCCCTGGGACCATGTTTTTTCTATAGAAAAAATTTCGTCGGTCCCCTGGGACCATGTTTTTTCTATAGAAAAAATTTCGTCGGTCCCCTGGGACCATGTTTTTTCTATAGAAAAAATTTCGTCGGTCCCCTGGGACCATGTTTTTTCTATAGAAAAAATTTCGTCGGTCCCCTGGGACCATGTTTTTTCTATAGAAAAAATTTCGTCGGTCCCCTGGGACCATGTTTTTTCTATAGAAAAAATTTCGTCGGTCCCCTGGGACCATGTTTTTTCTATAGAAAAAATTTCGTCGGTCCCCTGGGACCATGTTTTTTCTATAGAAAAAATTTCGTCGGTCCCCTGGGACCATGTTTTTTCTATAGAAAAAATTTCGTCGGTCCCCTGGGACCATGTTTTTTCTATAGAAAAAATTTCGTCGGTCCCCTGGGACCATGTTTTTTCTATAGAAAAAATTTCGCCGGTCCCCTGGGACCATGTTTTTTCTATAGAAAAAATTTCGCCGGTCCCCTGGGACCATGTTTTTTCTATAGAAAAAATTTCGCCGGTCCCCTGGGACCATGTTTTTTCTATAGAAAAAATTTCGCCGGTCCCCTGGGACCATGTTTTTTTCTATAGAAAAAATTTCGCCGGTCCCCTGGGACCATGTTTTTTCTATAGAAAAAATTTCGCCGGTCCCCTGGGACCATGTTTTTTCTATAGAAAAAATTTCGCCGGTCCCCTGGGACCATGTTTTTTCTATAGAAAAAATTCCGTGGTCCCCTGGGACCATATTTTTTCTATAGAAAAAATTTCGCTGGTCCCCTAAGACCTTATTTTTTCTAACGAAAAAATTCCGTGGTCCCCTAGGACCTGATTTTTTCTATAGAAAAAATTTTGGTGGTACCCAAGGACCTTATTTTTTCTAAAGAAAAAATTCTGATAAAAATTTTTGAGTTTTTTTTTTTTTTGCTAAAATCTCGATTTTTGATCTCTGCAATAATTTTCGGTCTAGACATAATTTCAAGAAAACGTAATCTTTATTGGCCTAATTGGCAATTACCTATGTCTGCCTGACCTATGAGGTAATGCGTGTTTGGGGGTTTATGGGCCAGCTATCAATCCGCACATTTCACTTGTCGTGGTCACTGAACTCTATGACGACGCATGGTATGGCAAACAATCATTTCATTCAGTTCTTCATTATTTTCTTCTTTATGTTAATTAGTTGAGAGAATTCAGATTTTTTTAGAGATGAGTTTGGAGTATCAAAACAAAAATTTATTCAATTCATCTCAAAAATTTCAAAATATTTTTTTTTTAATTTTTTTGTTGTTTTTTTTTTTTTTTTGTTTTTTTTTTTTTGTTTTTTTTTTCTTCCGAATAAAGAAATGTGATAAAGCAAAAATAGGGGGAAATGTAGGGAATTTTTAAATTTCAGGAAAATCGATTTCAATATTGTGAGAAAAAACATTTGATCCCCCATTCCCATCTCTGCAAAATATTTCATATTTTTTGGGTTCTATTTTTAGGTCACATTTCTTTCTTCGCCAAATTTTTGCTTCTTCCCAAGTTAGCTATTCTTTCTTGTTGTTGTTGTTTTTATTATTGTTCTATTCAAACACCTTTATTGTCAAAACAAAAGCTTCAATTGATTTTTTTTTTTCTCAATTTTATTTAATTATTTCCCTCAGGTTTACTCGCTGTCTCTTTAAGGGTCTACGCGACATGATTGACTGTCTGCCAGCCTAGAGGCAGATAACTCACATATCATCATGTGCTTGCCGGTATTTTTTTCTTGGTGTTGTTTTTTTTACATCAAATTTTGAAAATTTATTCACAATAGTTTGTTATTGTTTTTTTTTTTTTTTTTTTTTTTTTTTTTTTTCGCTGCCCTGCTTCTGGTCATAAAAAATATGCTACAGCACAAAAAAGAGGCGTTAAATAATAATTTCCGACTGAAATGAGCAGCTTGGATAGGAGATTTGATTTATTACAAAATTTGGAAAAAAATATCTCATGTTCAACATGACAGATCATGTCATGCGAACATTCATAAATATAAGAAATATTGAATCCCTCAATCGACAGATGGCCTTAGAGAGAAGAAGCAGGCAATTTTCTTGGTAGAATCAGGTTTTTCCTACAAACATGAGAAGCTTCTTCAATCCACTTCCTGTTATGTTGAAAGGAATTTCTTTGATTAGAAATAATTTCAGGTTTCAAATGTTCTCCCATATTCACAGGATTCACCAGGACTAGCTGGAAGTTCCCAGACCAGGTGACCTAGTCCCAGGGGACCGGCGAATTTTTTTCTATAGAAAAAACTTGGCCCCGAGGGGACCGGCGATTTTTTTTCTATAGAAAAAACTTGGTCCCAGGGGACCGGCGAAATTTTTTCTATAGAAAAAACTTGGTCCCAGGGGACCGGCGAAATTTTTTCTATAGAAAAAACTTGGTCCCAGGGGACCGGCGAAATTTTTTCTATAGAAAAAACTTGGTCCCAGGGGACCGGCGAAATTTTTTCTATAGAAAAAACTTGGTCCCAGGGGACCGGCGAAATTTTTTCTATAGAAAAAACTTGGTCCCAGGGGACCGGCGAAATTTTTTCTATAGAAAAAACTTGGTCCCCGGGGGACCGGCGAATTTTTTTCTATAGAAAAAACTTGGTCCCCGGGGGACCGGCGAATTTTTTTCTATAGAAAAAACATGGTCCCACGTGACCGGCGAAATTTTTTCTATAGAAAAAAACATGGTCCCAGGGGACCGGCGAATTTTTTTCTATAGGAAAAAACATGGTCCCAGGGGACCGGCGAATTTTTTTCTATAGGAAAAAACATGGTCCCAGGGGACCGGCGAATTTTTTTCTTTAGAAAAAAAAGGTCCCAGGGGACCGGCGAATTTTTTTCATTAGAAAAAAACAAGGTCCCAGGGGACCGGCGAATTTTTTTCATTAGAAAAAAACAAGGTCCCAGGGGACCGGCGAATTTTTTTCTATAGAAAAAAAACAAGGTCCCAGGGGACCGGCGAATTTTTTTTCTTTAGAAAAAAAACAAGGTCCCAGGGGACCGTAGAATTTTTTCTATAGAAAAAAATGGTCCCAGGGGACCGTAGAATTTTTTCTATAGAAAAAAATGGTCCCAGGGGACCGTAGAATTTTTTCTATAGAAAAAAATGGTCCCAGGGGACCGTAGAATTTTTTCTATAGAAAAAAATGGTCCCAGGGGACCGTAGAATTTTTTCCATAGAAAAAATATGGTCCTGGGGGACCACATAATTTTTAATTTTTAAATTTTTCTTTTCTTTTAGCTCCTCCTAGACCCCACGTGTCTAAGAACCTGCTGCCATTGTCCCCAGGCAAAACAGAACAGCAAGGAATTCTAAGATCCGTAATTAACTCTCTAATGGAATAGAGAAAAGTAATTATGGTCGGCAGACCATAATGATGACGATCGGTGTAGAATTGATCAAGAGAACCTGAAACCTGCCAATAAATACAACAATAGCAAATACAATGGAACAAGAAATTATGCTCACTCATCATGCAAGCGGTTTTGGCCACAACCCAGCTAACAAAGAACAAACTTATGGCAGTTGACGAACAAGCTCATTTGTAATTTTAAACGCTACGGCAACGGACGGTATAACGCGTGCGTAACTTTGAGAATTCCGGGCACACACAACAAACATTTAAATATTGAAGAATATTTGTTGTTGTAATTATTACTACAAATATTGGAGTCGGTGCTCCGTCATCGCTGGGATTAGCATGCATGGGATAGTGATTAGCTGTTGGGCAGCTTTCCTGCTGCCTCTCGCCCTTGCGGATAAACAGTTCCTGTCACAAATGTTCAATATTGGACTGGGAAATATATTCAAACAGAATCTTTACAATGATGGTAGGTTGGAATAAGAAAACAAAACGGGGGAAAAATAGTGGAAAGAGGAAAAATGGAATAAAATTTAAAAAATAAATGTGAAGGTCTTGCAGGTTCCTGCGGACCATACTTTTTCTCTAGAAAAAATTCAGAGGTCCCTGGGACCATGTTTTTTCTCTAGAAAAAAATCGGAGGTCCCCTGGGACCATGTTTTTTTTATAGAACAAATTCTACGGTCCCCTGGGACCATGTTTTTTCTATAGAAAAAATTCTACGGTTCCCTGGGCCGATGTTTTTTCTATAGAAAAAATTCTACGGTCCCCTGGGACCATGTTTTTTCTATAGAAAAAATTCTACGATCCCCTGGGCCGATGTTTTTTCTATAGAAAAAATTCTACGCTGCCCTGGGACCATGTTTTTTCTATAGAAAAAATTCTACGGTTCCCTGGGCCGATGTTTTTTCTATAGAAAAAATTCTACGGTTCCCTGGGCCGATGTTTTTTCTATAGAAAAAATTCTACGGTCCCCGGGGACCATGTTTTTTCTATAGAAAAAATTCTACGGTCCCCGGGGACCATGTTTTTTCTATAGAAAAAATTCTACGGTCCCCTGGGACCATGTTTTTTCTATAGAAAAAATTCTACGGTCCCCTGGGACCATGTTTTTTTCTATAGAAAAAATTCTACGGTCCCCTGGGACCATGTTTTTTCTATAGAAAAAATTCTACGATCCCCTGGGCCGATGTTTTTTCTATAGAAAAAATTCTACGCTGCCCTGGGACCATGTTTTTTCTATAGAAAAAATTCTACGGTTCCCTGGGCCGATGTTTTTTCTATAGAAAAAATTCTACGGTCCCCGGGGACCATGTTTTTTCTATAGAAAAAATTCTACGGTCCCCGGGGACCATGTTTTTTCTATAGAAAAAATTCTACGGTCCCCGGGGACCATGTTTTTTCTATAGAAAAAATTCTACGGTCCCCTGGGACCATGTTTTTTCTATAGAAAAAATTCTACGGTCCCCTGGGACCATGTTTTTTTTATAGAAAAAATTCTACGGTCCCCTGGGACCATGTTTTTTCTATAGAAAAAATTCTACGATCCCCTGGGCCGATGTTTTTTCTATAGAAAAAATTCTACGGTCCCCTGGGCCGATGTTTTTTCTATAGAAAAAATTCTACGGTCCCCTGGGCCGATGTTTTTTCTATAGAAAAAATTCTACGGTCCCCTGGGCCGATGTTTTTTCTATAGAAAAAATTCTACGGTCCCCTGGGCCGATGTTTTTTCTACAGAAAAAATTCTACGGTCCCCTGGGCCGATGTTTTTTCTACAGAAAAAATTCTACGGTCCCCCTGGGACCATGTTTTTTCTATAGAAAAAATTCTACGGTCCCCGGGAACATGTTTTTTTCTATAGAAAAAATTCTACGGTCCCCTGGGACCATGTTTTTTCTATAGAAAAAATTCTACGGTCCCCTGGGACCATGTTTTTTCTATAGAAAAAATTCTACGGTCCCCTGGGACCATGTTTTTTCTATAGAAAAAATTCTACGGTCCCCTGGGACCATGTTTTTTTCTATAGAAAAAATTCTACGGTCCCCTGGGACCATGTTTTTTCTATAGAAAAAATTCTACGGTCCCCTGGGACCATGTTTTTTCTATAGAAAAAATTCTACGGTCCCCTGGGACCATGTTTTTTCTATAGAAAAAATTCTACGGTCCCCTGGGACCATGTTTTTTCTATAGAAAAAATTCTACGGTCCCCTGGGACCATGTTTTTTCTATAGAAAAAATTCTACGGTCCCCTGGGACCATGTTTTTTTCTATAGAAAAAATTCTACGGTCCCCTGGGACCATGTTTTTTCTATAGAAAAATTCTACGGTCCCCTGGGACCATGTTTTTCTATAGAAAAAATTCTACGGTCCCCTGGGACCATGTTTTTTCTATAGAAAAAATTCTACGGTCCCCTGGGACCATGGTTTTTTCTATAGAAAAAATTCTACGGTCCCCTGGGACCATGGTTTTTCTATAGAAAAAATTCTACGGTCCCCTGGGACCATGGTTTTTCTATAGAAAAAATTCTACGGTCCCCTGGGACCATGGTTTTTCTATAGAAAAAATTCTACGGTCCCCTGGGACCATGGTTTTTCTATAGAAAAAATTCTACGGTCCCCTGGGACCATGGTTTTTCTATAGAAACAATTCTACCGTCCCCTGGGACCATGTTTTTTCTTTAGAAACAATTCTACGGTCCCCTGGGACCATGTTTTTTCTATAGAAAAAATTCTACGGTCCCTTGGGACCATGTTTTTTTTATAGAAAAAATTCTACGGTCCCCTGGGACCATGTTTTTTCTATAGAAAAAATTCTACGGTCCCCTGGGACCATGTTTTTTCTATAGAAAAAATTCTACGGTTCCCTGGGCCGATGTTTTTTCTATAGAAAAAATTCTACGGTCCCCGGGGACCATGTTTTTTCTATAGAAAAAATTCTACGGTCCCCGGGGACCATGTTTTTTCTATAGAAAAAATTCTACGGTCCCCGGGGACCATGTTTTTTCTATAGAAAAAATTCTACGGTCCCCTGGGACCATGTTTTTTCTATAGAAAAAATTCTACGGTCCCCTGGGACCATGTTTTTTTTATAGAAAAAATTCTACGGTCCCCTGGGACCATGTTTTTTCTATAGAAAAAATTCTACGATCCCCTGGGCCGATGTTTTTTCTATAGAAAAAATTCTACGGTCCCCTGGGCCGATGTTTTTTCTATAGAAAAAATTCTACGGTCCCCTGGGCCGATGTTTTTTCTATAGAAAAAATTCTACGGTCCCCTGGGCCGATGTTTTTTCTACAGAAAAAATTCTACGGTCCCCTGGGCCGATGTTTTTTCTACAGAAAAAATTCTACGGTCCCCTGGGACCATGTTTTTTCTATAGAAAAAATTCTACGGTCCCCCGGGAACATGTTTTTTCTATAGAAAAAATTCTACGGTCCCCTGGGACCATGTTTTTTCTATAGAAAAAATTCTACGGTCCCCTGGGACCATGTTTTTTCTATAGAAAAAATTCTACGGTCCCCTGGGACCATGTTTTTTCTATAGAAAAAATTCTACGGTCCCCTGGGACCATGTTTTTTCTATAGAAAAAATTCTACGGTCCCCTGGGACCATGTTTTTTCTATAGAAAAAATTCTACGGTCCCCTGGGACCATGTTTTTTCTATAGAAAAAATTCTACGGTCCCCTGGGACCATGTTTTTTCTATAGAAAAAATTCTACGGTCCCCTGGGACCATGTTTTTTCTATAGAAAAAATTCTACGGTCCCCTGGGACCATGTTTTTTCTATAGAAAAAATTCTACGGTCCCCTGGGACCATGTTTTTTCTATAGAAAAATTCTACGGTCCCCTGGGACCATGTTTTTTCTATAGAAAAAATTCTACGGTCCCCTGGGACCATGTTTTTTTCTATAGAAAAAATTCTACGGTCCCCTGGGACCATGTTTTTTCTATAGAAAAAATTCTACGGTCCCCTGGGACCATGTTTTTTCTATAGAAAAATTCTACGGTCCCCTGGGACCATGGTTTTTCTATAGAAAAAATTCTACGGTCCCCTGGGACCATGGTTTTTCTATAGAAAAAATTCTACGGTCCCCTGGGACCATGGTTTTTCTATAGAAAAAATTCTACGGTCCCCTGGGACCATGGTTTTTCTATAGAAAAAATTCTACGGTCCCCTGGGACCATGGTTTTTCTATAGAAAAAATTCTACGGTCCCCTGGGACCATGGTTTTTCTATAGAAACAATTCTACCGTCCCCTGGGACCATGTTTTTTCTTTAGAAACAATTCTACGGTCCCCTGGGACCATGTTTTTTCTATAGAAAAAATTCTACGGTCCCTTGGGACCATGTTTTTTTTATAGAAAAAATTCTACGGTCCCCTGGGACCATGTTTTTTCTATAGAAAAAATTCTACGGTCCCCTGGGACCATGTTTTTTCTATAGAAAAAATTCTACGGTGCCCTGGGACCATGTTTTTTCTATAGAAAAAATTTCACCGGTCCCCTGGGACCAAGTTTTTTCTATAGAAAAAATTTCACCGGTCCCCTGGGACCAAGTTTTTTCTATAGAAAAAATTTCACCGGTCCCCTGGGACCAAGTTTTTTCTATAGAAAAAATTTCACCGGTCCCCTGGGACCAAGTTTTTTCTATAGAAAAAATTTCGCCGGTGACCTGGGACCAAGTTTTTTCTATAGAAAAAATTCTACGGTCCCCCGGGGACCATGTTTTTTCTATAGAAAAAATTCTACGGTCCCCCGGGGACCATGTTTTTTCTATAGAAAAAATTCTACGGTCCCCCGGTGACCATGTTTTTTCTATAGAAAAAATTCTACGGTCCCCTGGGACCAAGTTTTTTCTATAGAAAAAATTCTACGATACCCTGGGACCATGTTTTTTCTATAGAAAAAATTTCGCCGGTACCCTGGGACCATGTTTTTTCTATAGAAAAAAATTCGCCGGTCCCCTGGGACCATGTTTTTTCTATAGAAAAAAATTCGGCGGTCCCCTGGGACCATGTTTTTTCTATAGAAAAAAATTCGGCGGTCCCCTGGGACCATGTTTTTTCTATAGAAAAAAATTCGGCGGTCCCCTGGGACCATGTTTTTTCTATAGAAAAAAATTCGGCGGTCCCCTGGGACCATGTTTTTTCCATAGAAAAAAATTCGGCGGTCCCCTGGGACCATGTTTTTTCTATAGAAAAAAATTCGGCGGTCCCCTGGGACCATGTTTTTTCTATAGAAAAAATTTCGCCGGTCCCCCTGGGAACATGTTTTTTCTAAAGAAAAAATTTCGCCGGTCCCCCTGGGACCATGTTTTTTCTATAGAAAAAATTTCGCCTGCCGCCCTGGGACCATGTTTTTTCTATAGAAAAAATTTCGCCGGCCGCCCTTGGACCATGTTTTTTCTATAGAAAAAATTCTACGGTGCCCTGGGACCATGTTTTTTTCTATAGAAAAAATTCGGAGGTCCCCTGGGACCATGTTTTTTTCTATAGAAAAAATTCTGTGCCAAATCTATTTTTTTTGTTTTTTTGAGAAAAAAAGACTTGGCCTTGAAAATCTAGCTCTTTTGGATCTCTTCCATGGCTTTTGCCATGGTCTAAATTTCAAGCTGGCCATTGGTCCGCTTTAATACACTACTGTCATTAATTTACTCCCTCCCATGAATACTAATTCAGACATTAATTTTTTTCATTGTTTCTCTTCTTCTTTGTCTCCCTACCGCTTCCATTGTGTCTCTGTGGTAGCACCCCAACAAAATGCCGAATATGACTTCATTGTGGTTGGCTCTGGGCCAGCTGGCTGTGTGCTGGCCAATCGTTTATCCGAGAATCCCCAGTGGCAGGTGTATCTTATCGAGGCTGGAGGGGTGGAGAGTATACCCCATCAGATTCCGATTATGGCGGCATATTTGCAAGGGACCCACTCCAATTGGGGCTATAAGTCAGTGCCTCAGCGTGCCGCCTGTTTGGGCATGAATAACCAAGAGTGTGCCCTGCCAAGAGGTAAAATATTGGGTGGTACCAGTTCCATAAATTTCATGATCTACAATCGTGGAAATCGTCGAGATTTCGATCGATGGGCGGAGTTTGGCAATGAAGGCTGGTCCTACGATGAGGTCTTGCCTTACTTTTTGAAATCGGAAAATTCCCAGGTTAAGGGTCTGGCAATGTCCCCCTATCACAATCATTCGGGACCCTTAAATGTGGAGGATGTACGCTATCGTACAGAGGCGGCCAAGGCCTATGTTAAGGCTGCCCAGGAGGCAGGTCACAATAAAACCGATTACAATGGAGAATCCCAAATGGGTGTGTCTTTTGTCCAGGCCAACACTTTGAAGGGGCGAAGGCACAGTGCCTATCGAGCCTATATTGAGCCCATACGATATACCAGGAAAAATCTGCACATTGTTACCATGGCCAGGGTGACGAAGGTCCTGATCGATAAACAGACCAAACAGGCCTATGGGGTGAGATTGCTCTATCGCAATACCCTGTATACGATTAAGGCCAGGAAGGAGGTAATACTCTCGGCAGGGGCCTTCAATTCACCGCAACTGCTCATGTTATCCGGCATTGGGCCAGAGGATAATCTCAAAGGCATTGGAGTACCTATTATCAAGGAGCTGCCGGTGGGTAAGCTGCTCTATGACCACATGTGCCATTTTGGTCCCACCTTTACCACCAATTCGACGGGCAAGACCTTTTTTGTGTCCCACACCACCCCGGGGCTGTTTGCCTCCTTCTTTGCCGGGGATGCCTCAACAGTACTCTCATCAATTGGGGGTGTGGAAGCTTTAACTTTTGTTAAGACCCCACATTCCAAGGAACCCCACGATATGCCCGATGTGAAATTTATTACCGTGGCTGGTAGCCTGGCCTCGGATGAGGGCACGGGCCTACTGCAAGGAGCCAATTTCCGCCCCGAAATTTACACCAAGGTCTATAAGCCCCTTAATGATGCCCAAACGGATCATTTCAGTTTTCTGGTAATGCAGTTCCATCCAAAGTCGGTGGGACGGCTATGGCTACACAATCGCAATCCCCTGGAGTGGCCTAGGATCAATCCGAAATTTTTCCACAATTCCGATGATGTGGAAGATATTCTAGAGGGCATAAAAGAGGTCATACGCATTAGCCAAATGCCAGCCATGCAGAAATTGGGTGTCCGCCTGCATGACATACCAGTGCCGGGCTGTGAGGGCCATAACTTTGGCAGCGATGATTATTGGCGTTGTTCCATTCGAGTCATGTCGTATACATTGCATCATCAGGTGGCCACTTGTCGAATGGGGCCAGAGGCGGACAATAGCACTGTGGTCAATGCCAGGCTACAAGTCCACGGCATTGGAAGGCTACGGGTGGCTGATACCAGTATTATACCCTTTCCACCCACCTGCCATACAAATGCCGCCTCATTTATGATTGGTGAGAAGGCGGCGGATATGATACGAGCTGAGTGGTCATAATGGAGCAGGGGGTGGAGGAAAGGTAGTTTTAGGAAATAAAATCAAGCGAAATATAAGACTAGAGATTATAGGTGTTTAAGTTTAGGAATATAAGTTAAGATAAGTACAAATTAAATAAAAATTAATAAAATTAAAAAAAAAAATTAAAAAAATATTTAAAAAATTTTGTTACACAAATAATAAAAAAAATTGGGTACTGGGGGGTACCCCGGAATATTTTCTATATAAAAAATTGGGTACTGGGGTACTCCGGAATTTTTTCTATAGAAAAAATATGGTTCTGGAGAACCGTTGAATTTTTTCTATAGAAAAAATTAGAGTACTGGGGGGTACCACCGAAATTTTTTCTATAGAAAAAATATGGTCCTGGAGAACCGTTGAATTTTTCTATAGAAAAAATATGGTCCTGGGGGACCACTGGAATTTTTTCTATAGAAAAAATATGGTCCTGGGGGACCACTGGAATTTTTTCTATAGAAAAAATATGGTCCTGGGGGACCGTTGAATTTTTTCTATAGAAAAAATATGGTCCTGGGGGACCGTTGAATTTTTTCTATAGAAAAAATATGGTCCTGGGGGACCGTTGAATTTTTTCTATAGAAAATACATGGTCCTGGGGGACCACTGGATTTTTTTCTATAGAAAAAATATGGTCCTGCGGGACCACTGGATTTTTTTCTATAGAAAAAATATGGTCCTGCGGGACCACTGGAATTTTTTCTATAGAAAAAACATGGTCCCAGGTGACCGGCGAAATTTTTTCTATAGAAAAAACATGGTCCTGGAGGACCGTTGAATTTTTTCTATAGAAAAAATATGGTCCGGAGGACCGTTGAATTTTTTCTATAGAAAAAATATGGTCCGGAGGACCGTTGAATTTTTTCTATAGAAAAAATATGGTCCTGGAGGACCGTTGAATTTTTTCTATAGAAAAAATATGGTCCTGGAGGACCGTTGAATTTTTTCTATAGAAAAAATATGGTCCTGGAGGACCGTTGAATTTTTTCTATAGAAAATATATGGTCCTGGAGGACCGTTGAATTTTTCTATAGAAAAAATATGGTCCTGGGGGACCACTGGAATTTTTTCTATAGAAAAAATATGGTCCTGGGGGACCACTGGAATTTTTTCTATAGAAAAAATATGGTCCTGGGGGACCACTGGAATTTTTTCTATAGAAAAAATATGGTCCTGGGGGACCGTTGAATTTTTTCTATAGAAAAAATATGGTCCTGGGGGACCGTTGAATTTTTTCTATAGAAAAAATATGGTCCTGGGGGACCGTTGAATTTTTTCTATAGAAAATACATGGTCCTGGGGGACCACTGGATTTTTTTCTATAGAAAAAATATGGTCCTGCGGGACCACTGGATTTTTTTCTATAGAAAAAATATGGTCCTGCGGGACCACTGGAATTTTTTCTATAGAAAAAACATGGTCCCAGGTGACCGGCGAAATTTTTTCTATAGAAAAAACATGGTCCTGGAGGACCGTTGAATTTTTTCTATAGAAAAAATATGGTCCGGAGGACCGTTGAATTTTTTCTATAGAAAAAATATGGTCCTGGAGGACCGTTGAATTTTTTCTATAGAAAAAATATGGTCCTGGAGGACCGTTGAATTTTTTCTATAGAAAATATATGGTCCTGGAGGACCGTTGAATTTTTTCTATAGAAAATACATGGTCCCGGAGGACCGTTGAATTTTTTCTATAGAAAAAACATGGTCCCGGAGGACCGTTGAATTTTTTCTATAGAAAAAATATGGTCCTGGGGGACCGTTGAATTTTTTCTATAGAAAAAACATGGTCCCGGAGGACCGTTGAATTTTTTCTATAGAAAAAATATGGTCCTGGGGGACCGTTGAATTTTTTCTATAGAAAAAATATGGTCCTGGGTGACCGTTGAATTTTTTCTATAGAAAAAATATGGCCCTGGAGGGCCGTTGAATTTTTTTCTGTAGAAAAAATATGGCCCTGGAGGACCGTTGAATTTTTTCAATAGAAAAAATTGGGTACCCGGGGGTACTATTGAATTTTTTCCATAGAAAAAAAATTGGGTACCGGGATTTTCGGATTTTTTTGTGCCATCAAACTTTTGAATTGTTCAAAAATTTCATTCAGCCAAACAAAACTGACCTACATTAGCATTGTTTTCACGTTCACTTCACATTTTTTATAAACTATTGTTTGTTCCCCTTGCCGACGCCTCCTTCATTATTTCTCGTTGCTTTTTTTGTCTTTGGTTCGCATACTTGCCAATTAAGGGCAAATATTGACATAAAAGTAGCCACTGCAAAGGCGTTGTGAGCAAAAAAAAAAATGAATGCTGCTAAAGTTTTAAATATTTTTTTTTCACCGTTTAGCCAAGTTCATGAACCTCTTATTGCATCCATATATATTTTTTTACCGAAGATTTAATTAGACATGTAAATTTCAGATGCAGAAAAAAATGAATCATACAATTATTGTTTCTTGTGGGCACAGTGGGTTAAAAGAGCAATAAATGTGGATTTTTTTAATAAATAAATTAAAAAAAAAATAAAAAAATATAATTTGATAAAAATTATTAGTAAAGATTTTTTTAGTAAAAAAGATTTTTTTTAAAATATTTTTTTTAAATTGTTTTTTATAATTGTTTTAATTTTTAATTGTTTTTAATTGTGTTTTTAATTGTTTTTTTTTTTTTGAAAAAAAAAATGTAAAGAGTAAATTAAATTATTTTGTTAACAATATTTTTTAAAAATGTTTTTTCATATAGTTTTAATTTAAAAAAAAAAATTGTTAAAAATAAATGCTTTTAATAATTTTTTTGAAAAAAAAAATGTAAAGAATAAATTAAATTATTTTTTAAAAATATTTTTTTTAAAAATTTTTTTTTAAATATTAAAAAATCAATTAAATATTTTTTCTTAAATAATAATTGTGTAAGTCAAAAAAATATATTTTTTGTAAATTTTAAAAAATATATTTTTTTAAATTTTTTTTTTAATAAATTTTTTAAAAAATGTATTTTTTTGAAAAAAAAAATATAAGAATATTTTTTTTTCTCAAAAATTAAATATTTTTTTGTTCTTTAAGCCCAAAAAATATTTTAAATAATTTTCTTAAATACATTTTTTAAAAATTTATATTTTTTGAAAAAAAAAATACAATAAAGATTTTTTTTAAATTGAATTTTTTAAAAAATAAATTATTTTTTTAAAGAAAAAATAATATAATAAAAAATATTTGTTTTATTAAAAAAATATAATTTATATAAAATTAAATTAAATTAAAATATTTTTTAAATATTTGTTTAATTTTATTTAATAATTTTTTAAATATTAAAAAAAAATAATATTTTTTTCTTAAATTTGCTCTATTGCACAATGGGGATGTGACCAGATGAAATAATAATTGTGTGAGTCAAAAAAAACATATTTTTTATATTTTAAAAAATATATAAATGTTTTTATTTTTTTTTTTTTAATAAATCAATCATCCAACAAAAAACAAGGGAACTGATGAGGATTGGTGGCTCTTTCCGAAACCTAGGTATTCCCTGCCTTACCCCCTGGTAAACATTACCATCGTTCTCCACTAATAAACAAACGTTGTTTTTATAAAAACAACGATAAAGGGATAAAGCCTGACCATTTTGCAACAACAAAAAAAATATTTAATTGTTCTTTAAGCCCAAAAAATATTTTAAATAATTTTTTTTTTTAAATAATTAATTTTAAATTAATTTTTTAAAAAATATATTTTTGAAAAAAACAATAATTTATTTTTTTTAAATTGAATTTTTTAAAGTATAAATTATTTTTTTTTTAAGAAAAAATAATATGATAAAAAATATTTGTTTTATTAAAAAAAAAATTATATTTTATATAAAAATATTTTTTTTGAAAAAAAATTGTAAGAATAAGTTAAATTATTTTTTTAAAAATATTTTATAAATTTTTTTTTTAATATTTTTGAAATATTTAAAAAAAAATAATATTATTTTCTTGAATTTGCTCTATTGCACAATGGCCCAGACGAAATAATAATTATGTGAGTCAAGAAAAATTTATGTATTTTTATAAATTTTTTTTTTTTTTTGAATAATTTTTTTTTTTTTTTAATGAATTTCTTTCAAAAAAATATAGGAATAATTTTTTTTCTGAAAAATTAAATATTTTATTGATCTTTAAGCCCAAAAAATATTTTAAATAATTTTTCTTAACAAATAAATTATTTTAAATAAATTTTTTAAAAAATATATTTTTTGAAAAAGAAAAACAAAGATTTTTTTTGAAAAAATTAAATTTTTTAAAGAATAAATTATATTTTTCAAGAAAAAATAATATAATAAAAAATATTTGTTTTATTAAAAAAAAAAATATAATTTATATAAAATATTCCTTTGAAGAAAATTGTAAATTAAATTATTTTTTTAAAAAGGTTTTTTTAATGTTTTTTTTAATATTTTTTTAAATATTTAAAAAAAATAATATTATTTTATATTATTGTTCTTTAAGCTCAAAAAATATTTTAAATCATCGTTTTAAAAAATAATTTATTTTGAACAAATTTTTTAAAAAATACATTAAAAAAAAACAATAAAGATTTTTTTTTTTGGAAAAAATTGAATTTTTTAAAGCATAATTTTTTTTTTTTTTTTTTTTTTAAAGAAATAATAATATGTTTTATTAAAAAAATTTATAATATATATAAAAATATTTTAAAAAAAATTTAAAGAATAAATTAAATTATTTTTTTTAATATTTTTAAAAATGTTTTTTAAATATTTTTTTACATTTTTTTTAAATATTTTTTTTTTCTCAAATTTGCTCTATTGCACAATGGATTTGTGTGAGTCAAAAAAAAATTAAAAGTTTTAAAAAATATGTATTTTCAAAAAAAAAAAAAAAATTCTTTTTTTGAATAAATTTTTTTGAAAAAAAATATAAGAATATTTTTTTTTTAAATAAAATATTTTTTACTGCTCCTTACGCCCATTGTGCCCAGAATAAATAATAACAGAATGTCAAAAAATATTGTAAATAATTTTTTTTAAAAAATGATTTATTAAAAATATTTTTTTTTAATATTTTAAAAAAACAGTAAAGATTTTTTTAAAAAAATTTAACTTTTTAAAGAATAAATTAAAAAAATAAAAAATATTTTTTAATTTTTTTTTCTTAAATATTTTATTGCTCTTTGAGCCCATTGTGCCCAGACGAAATAATAACTGTGTGATTCAAAAAATATTTTCAAAAAAAATATTTGAAGATAAAGATAATTTAAATAAAAATTAAAATATTTTTTTAAATGTTTTTTTTTTATTTTTATTTACTTTTTTTAAATAATTTTTTTTAAATAAACTTTTTGAAAAAAAATGAGAATTTTTTTTGAAAAAATTAAACTTTTTAGAATAAATTTAAAAAAAATAAAAAATATTTTTTTTTAATGTTTTTCCTTAAATATTTTATTGCTCTTTGAGCCCATTGTGCCCCAGAATAAATAATAATTGTGTGATTCAAAAAATATATTTTTTGAATAAATTTTTAAAAATAATTAAAAAATTAAATAATTTTTTAAAAAATAATTTTTTTAAAAAATGTTTTTTGAAAAAAGATTAATTTTTTTAAATTTAATAGAGGATTTTTTTAAGAAAATATTCCTTTTACAATTTTTTTGTGTTTTGTAAACAACATGTCTTTGAAATGTTGCTGCTTTAGCAACTCTTTTCAGCTGTTTCGTATCGAACCTCCAAATCATTGGAATTTATTTTCAAATCAGATATGGTCCTTCGAGCTGATTTCATCAAATCTTAAAGCATTAATCTGCAACTAAAATTCCTTCAATGTCACCATGCTAACATAGGCTTAATTTTTTGGGGACAAATTCTTATCAGCTTTTAGCCTCTAGACACACTTACCCTTTATGTGGGACAAGTCATTAACCCTCAAAAATACAATTTGAACCTCGCCGACCCACAAAAACAAACCCTAGTATCAATTCATCGCAATGACTAATGGTCATTTCGATGAACTGCCGGACTGAATGTATGAATGAACCAGGAATAAATAAAAAAAAAAACAACAAAAACAAACAAAATTAAAATGTCATAAAAGACAATAACACACCTTCAAATGACAGTTAAATAAATCGTAAATAAGATTAAGACAGATTTCATCAATACCAACACACATTTTTATAACAAAGCTATCGCAAACTCAAACCCGAATCCACACGATGTGAACAAGATTTTAACATTTGTTTAATATTTATTACATCTTACTTAGAGCAGCGGGATACTGTTGAAAATTTTGTAATTATTTAAAAAAAAATACAGTTCAATATTAAAACTCATAATAATACAACAATCAACTCGCAGCAAAAAAAAAAAAAAAAAAAACATGTTATCCCTAAGTGAATGGTTAATATTCAAAACCAAAAAAAAAAAATAAAAATAATAATAATAATAATTAGATGTGATCCACAACGACTTGTGGGAGCGCTAAATGGATGCATTCTCCCAGATTCCAGACAACTGGTAGAGAAAAATTATAAATTTTAGGCCACATCCCATTTTAGGATCTATCGGTTGAGCTTGATATCAGCTCAAAACTCCCTTACCCCATCACATCTAAAAGTGGTACTTATATTAAGAGAATTTCCAATAAACTCAGCTCTCGTAGTCCGCGCTAAAAGCCATGTACCTAAAAATCCAGAATATTTTTCAATCATAGCCCCCAAATCGGTGGATATATGTTTCACAGGAAGCAATGGCTCCCATATCAACTGAAAAACTTTTTGAGACAATTTCACAGCTATAAAATATGATAATTCCCCGATAATATGCCGATATATTCTCTCAAATTCACGACGAGTTAGCCAGAAAATCATTAATTGAAAGACACATCCCAGTTTGAGATCGACTGAGAATCGGTTGAGCTTGATATCATCTCAAAACTCCCTCACCCCATCACATCTAAAATTGTTACTAATATTTAGTGAATTTCCAATCAAATCAGCTCGCGTATTACGCGTTAACAGCCATTTGACAAAAAATCGTAGATATTCATCAATTAAAGCCCCGAAATTGGTGAAAATATATTCCACAGGAATCAACAGGTCTCATATCAATTAAAAAAAATAAAAATTGAGAAAATTTCAGAAAATATCATAATTCCCCAATAATACGTCGATGCAATCTTCGAGACTCTCGACAAGTAGACGAAAAACTCATAAATTTAAAGACTCATCCCAGTTTGAGATCGACTGAGAATCGGTTGAGCCTGATATCGGCTTAAAACTCCCTCGCCCCATTACATCTAAATTTGGTACTAATATTTAGTGAATTTTCAATAAACTCAGCTCTCGTAGCCCGCGCTATAAGCCATGCTCAAAAAATCCTGAATATTCATCAATTCTAGCTCCCAAATCGCTGTAGATATGTTCCACAGGAAGCAATGACCCTCACATCAATTGGAAATTTTTTGTAAACAATTTCGTGGTTATAAAGTTCCATAATTCCCCAATAATGCGCCGCTGCATTCTCTGAGACTCTCGATAGCTGGCGAAAAAATCTTAAATTCAAAACCACATCCCAGTTTGAGATTGACTGAGAATCGGTTGAGCTTGATATAAGCTCAAAACTCCCTCACCCCATTACATCTAAAATAGGTACTAATATTTAGTGGATTTCCAATAAACTCAGCTCGCGTAGTCCGCGCTAAAAGTTATGTACCAAAAAATCCAAAATATTTTTTAATCATAGCCCCCAAATCGCTGAATATATGTTCCACAGGAAGCAATGACCCTCGTGTCAATTGGAAAAATGTTTGAGAAAATTTCGAAGTTATAAAATACTATAACTCTCGACAAGTAGGAAAGAAAATGATAAATTCTAAGAAACATCCCAGTTTGAGAATCGGTTAAGCCTGATATCGGCTCAAAACTCCCTTACCCCATCACATCTAAAATAAGTATTAATATTAGGTAAATTTCCAGTAAACTCATCTCCCATTGTCCGCGCCGAAAGTCATGTGTCAAAAAATCCCGGATATTTATTGATCCTGGCTGGCAAATTTGTGAAATCGAATTCTACAGGAAGCAATGACCCTCATATCAATTGGAAAATGTTTGGAGACAACTTCTCAGTTATAAAATACCATAATTTCCAAATAATATTCCGATGCATACTCTCAGATTATCAACAAGTGGGCGAGAAAATCATAGATTCTAAACCACATCCCAGTTTGAGATTGATTGAGAATCGGTTGAGCCCGATATAAGCTCAAAACTCCCTCAGCACCTCACATCTAGAATTGCTACTAATATTTGGTGAATTTTTAATAAACTAAGCTCTGGTAGTCCGCGCTAAATGCTATGTACCAAAAAATCCAAAATATTTTGCAATTATAGCTCTCAATTCGGTGAAAATATGATCCACAGGAAGCAATGGTTCTCATAGCAATCGGAAAAAATTTGGAGACAACTACGTAGTTATAAAATACCATAATTCCCCAATAATGCTCCGCTGCATTCTCCCAGATTCTCGACAAGTGGGCGAGAAAATCATAGATTCTAAGCCACATCCCAGTTTGAGATCGATTGAGAATCGGTTGAGCCTGATATCAGCTCAAAAATCCCTTACCCCATTACCTTTAAAACTGGTACTAATATTAAATGGATTTCCTGTAAAATCAGCTCCCATTGTCCGCGCTAAAAGCCATGACCTAAAAAATCCCGGATATTTAGTAATCCTGGCTGCCAAATTCGGAAACACATGTTTCACAGGAATCGATGGCTCTGATATCATTCAGGAAAATTTTTTACGAAAGTTCTGCAATCAAAAAATACAATCCCAGATAAAAAAAATTAAGTTACCTTCATTCGAAAGCACGTTGAGCCTGATATCGGCTTGGAACTCTATCACCCAACCACATATAGGAAGAGTTCCTAATATTTAGCGGAATTCCACTAGATTTAACTTGCATAGTCCGCGGCAAAAACCTGTGCCGAAAAATCCTTGATATTCAGCATTCCTAGCCCGTAAATCCCAAAAAATGTGGTACGGAGGATTTAACGGCAATCATTAAATTCAGGAAAGTATTTACCTAACTTTCGCAATAACAAATATTATAGTTCCCATATAAGACATTAGTTCGCTTCATTCGAAACCGCGTCGAGCCTGATATTAACCAGGAACTCTATCACCCACCCACATATAGAAAAAGTTCCCAATATTTAGTGGAATTCCAGTACACCGAACATGCATAGTCCGCGGCAAAAACCTGTGCAAAAAAAATTCTGGATATTCATCAATCCTAGCTCATAATTCCAGAAAATAGGATCACCAGGATTCATCGGCTCTAATATCAATTAGGAAATTTTTTCAGAAAGTTCCACAATCAAAAATTGCTCTAGGTACTAGATAATAACTTACTTAGCTTCGTTTCAAATCGCGTCGAACTTGATATCGTTTTGAAACTCAATCACCTAACCAAAACTAGAAAAAGTTCCTAATATTTAGTGGAATTTCAGTAAACTGAACTTGCATTGTCCGCGGCAAAATCCTATGCCAAAAAATCTCGGATGTTCATTGATCCTCGCTGCCAAATTCGTGAAAACGTTTTCTGCCGGAATCCATGGCTCTCATATCAATTAGGAAAGTACAAAATGGACCTTCGGCATGATTGGAACTAACGACAGATAAGCCATGAGATCCCAACTCAAGAAAAATTCAAGAGAAAGTCTCAAAATCTTTTCTCCCTACCTTTATTTTGAGATAACATAACAGAGAGGTCATTCTTATGAAAATTCCCTACCCTGGTTTCAATTATTGGTTTTCTATTATTTTTTTTTTTTTTTTGGAAGAATCATCGGTTGCTGTGCACGATGATGGCCAGAAGAAAATCGACAAGAATCAACGTTACCCACGAAAGATAAGGCGGTTTCAACGCACTAAAATGATAAGCTGGATATCACCTTCGGATTTATACTTCCCCACCCTGCCATCAATTATTCCTTTTTAATTTTTTGATTTTCCATAAAACTTAAGCTTTAGAGTGCGCAATGATGGTCTCATAAAAAGTTTTCAGAGAATTCGACTTTCACATTTCCCAAAAGCTATAGGAATTACTCTCAAGGTGTCAATGCATTGAGCCTGATATCAGCATGGAACTGAATCACCCAAGAACATTTAGAAAAACTTTCTAATATTTAGTGGATTTCCAGCTAACTCAAATTGCATAGCCCGAGCCGAAACCAAATGCCAAAAATTCCCGGATATTCAGCAATCCTAGGCCGAAAATCCCAGAAAATATGATGCGCAGGATTCAACGTCTACTTTTGGCGACTTATAAATTTGAAAAAAGCACTTCCAACACTCCAACAATAACTTTTGGTCCTTCAAGAGCATAGATTATTAAGCCAAAACTACTGGGAATTGTCTGACCTCTCTTTCGCATTTAATTGGTCCTTAGACTAAGAAATAATTTGCCAGAGGAATTAACAATAAAAATGGGATCTATGTTAGTCGATTCCTCTGGAATAAATGCGTAAGGACGATGGTTAAGCACTCTACCTCTTCTGCTCCTTCAAAAGCACAGAATACTAATCAAGAATAATTCAATAATTTTGCAAGAATTAGACATGGCTTGTGAGAACTCAAAAGTCTCAGAGATACACGAAAGTTTAGATCCTGCACTTAAAATTCGCAAAATTCTGAGACATCTAACCAAATTTTAAGCTACAACCAATTTTAAAGTGTTTCCAACTTGATATGGACTTAAAACAACTTCCCCCTTACCATAACTCCAATTATGCTTCGATTTGTTGGATAGCGAATAGTCCTCCGGCCTCGGAAAAAGGGCTCTAAGGGCTTTTATAACCCATCGAATTGCCTTATTTGCCAGCTTCGTGGTTAGCTACAGACAATTTTGAGATCACATGATGGTGCTTCCAACTTAATATGAACCTTAAACCCCTCCCCCCTTACCATGACTTTCATTTTTCAGAATAGTCAAGGGCTATGGTGCGCGATGATGGTCTCGTAAAATTTTTCCAGCAAAATCGAAGATTAAAGCTCTAAAATTTGTAGAAAGTACTTTCAAGGATTCAATGCTCTCACATACATAAGAGAAGTGCGGAGAAGTGGCGAATCCCAACAAATTACCTTCTAATGGATAGCGAATAGTCCTCCTGCCTCGGAAGAATGGCTCTAAGGGCTTTTATAATCCGTCGAATTGACTTATTTGCCAGCTTCGTGGTTAGCTACAGCCAATTTTGTGATCATATGATGGGGCTTCCAACTTGATATGAACCTTCAACACCTCCCCCCTTACCATGACTCCATTTATGCCTCGATTTGCTTCATTTTTCAGAATAGTCAAGGGCTATGGTGCGCCATGATGGCCTTGTAAAATTTTTCCAGAAAAATCGAAGATTAAAGCGCAAAAATTTATAGAAAGTACTTCCAAGGAATCCATGCTCTCACATACTTAAGAGAAGTGCTGAAAAGTGGAAAATCCTACCAAACCACTTGTTAATAAACAGCAAATAGTCCTTCGGACGGGGAAAAGGGGCTCTAAGGGCTTTAATAACGCAGCTAAATTGATTTCTTTGACAGCTTCGTGGTTGGCTACAGCCAATTTTGAGGTCATATGATCGTACGTCCGACTTGATATGAACTTGAAACCCCATCACACTTACCATGACTCCATTATTACCTCGATTTGCTTCTTTTTTTAGAATAGTCAAGGGCTTTGGTGCGCGATGATGGCCTCGTAAAATTTTTCCAGCAAAATCGAAGATTAAAGCTCAGAAATGTATAGAAACTTCTTCCAAGGATTCCATGCTCTCATATACTTAAGAGAAGTGCTGAGAAGTGGAAAATCCTACCAAACTACTTGCTAATGGACATAAAATAGTCCTTCGAATGGGGAAAAAGGGCTCTAAGGGCTTTTATAACCCGTGGAATGGACTTATGTGCCAGCTCCGTGGTAAGCTACAGCCAATTTTGAGATCATATGATGGGGCTTCCAACTTGATATAGACTTGAAAAAACTCCCCTCTCACCATGGCTCCATTTATGCCTCGTTTTGCTTCATTTTTTAGAATAGTCAAGGGCTATAATGCGCGGTGATGGATCCATAAAAATTTTTCAGAAAAATCTAGGATAGAAGTTCAAAAAGTCATACAAAGTAACTCCAAGGAATCCATGCTCTCACATTCTTAAGAGAAGTTCTAAGAAGTGGCAAATCCTACCAAACCACTTGCTAATGGACAGCAAATAGTCCTTCGGACGGGGAAAAAGGGCTCTCAGGACTTTAATAATGCGGCTAACTAGACTTCTTTGGCACCTGTATGTGTTAGTTACAGCCAATTTGAGATCATATGATGGGGCTTTCAACTTGATATGAACTTGAAACCCCATCCCCCTTACCATGACTCCAATTATGCTTCGATTTGTTTAATTTTTCGGAATAGTCAAGGGCTATGGTGCGCGATGAAGGGTTCATAAAAATTTTTCAGCAAAAACGAAGTTTAAAGCTCGAAAAGTTATGGAAAGCATCTCCAAGGAATCAATGCTCCAGCATACATAAGGAACTGACTGACCTAATATACCCTGTGTAGGGTATTTGATTTTTTTTTTAATAATTAATTATCAGCAAGTATTTAAAAACAGTCAATTGCCTTTGAATCAAGTTCACAATAAAAATAACACTCCTCAATTGAACTTGTTTGCGGGTCGAGACGGTTGTCAATCGAAAAAAAGAAACTTGCAATGCTTTGGCTAAGAGCATTTCGTAATGTTGCGATATTGTGCTGTGTGCTGCTGGATACAAAGCCATGTTTGGTCACGGCGGATATTTTACAACAAATAGCCCAAATTGGACTAACAAATACGCTGGAGCAAAACCTCAGGCCAACAGGTGAGTTTTTTTTTTATCGGAATCATTTTGAAATGGTGTTTGAGTTGACTATTCCTTTCCAGTTCCCAAAGACAATGATGTATTCGATTTCATTGTGGTCGGTGGTGGAACGGCCGGCTGTGTGTTGGCCAATCGTTTGTCCGAGAATCCCAACTGGAGTGTGGCCCTGCTTGAAGCCGGTGGTACGGAGAATATTATCAATGTCATACCCGCCATGGCGGCCTATTTACAGGTCACGGCCACAACATGGAATTTTCCAGCAGTTCCGCAAAAAGATTCCTGCAAGGGTATGTTCAACAATGTGTGCTTCCATCCCAGGGGACGTATCCTGGGCGGAACTAGCAGCATAAATTTCATGATTTTTATACGTGGCAATCGTCGAGATTTTGATAGTTGGGCAGCGGCCGGCAACACCGGTTGGTCTTATGATGAGGTGTTACCCTATTTCAGGAAAATGGAAAATGCCGTGCTGGATGGCTTGGAACAGACGCAATATCGCAATCGTTCGGGACCCTTAAATGTGGAACATGTCAAGTATCGCACACCAAGTGCACATGCCTTTGTGCGGGGCTCAGAGGAGGCAGGTTTGCCTCAAACCGATTACAATGGAGCCTCCCAAATCGGTGTGGCCTATGTCCAGGCCTCCACGCGCCAGGGGAGAAGGCATAGCGCCTATCGGGCCTACATAGAACCGATTATGTTTAGGCGCAAGAATTTGAAAATTTTCACCTATTCTAGGGTTACAAAGGTTCTCATCGACCCGGCAACCAAGGCAGCCTATGGAGTGGAGTTTTTATATCGCAAACGTCTGTTTCAATTCAAGGCCCGCAAAGAGGTTATACTCTCGGCCGGTTCGTTTATATCACCCCAACTGCTAATGCTGTCGGGTATTGGTCCAGCTGATAATCTCAACCGAATTGGTGTGGATATCCTACAAGAACTGCCGGTGGGAGTGCGCATGTATGAACATGTCTCTCACTTTGGACCCACCTTCATTACGAACACCAGCCGCCAATGGATATCCACAAATTTGGTTGCCACTCTGCCAAATGGTTTGGCATTTCTGGCCGGACGACCAGATACCCCAATCTCATCATTGGCCGGTGTGGAAGCCTTGGCATTTCTAAAGGCCCCATTTTCACCTCTACCCCCAGATTGGCCAGATGTGGAGTTGATATTTGCCAGCGGCAGCCTGGCCTCGGATCAGGGTACAGCCCTCAAACCGGGGGCCAATTTCAAAAATGAAATCTACGACCAAATGTATCGTCAATTGGAGAATCAGGATCATTATACGATCCTTGTAATGCCCTATCATCCCAAATCTGTAGGACGTTTGTGGTTGAAGGACAAAAACCCCCTGGCCAGGCCAATGATAGATCCCAATTATTTTGCCGTTGCCGAAGATGTGGAATATATGCTGCATGGCATCAAGGAATCCATACGGATCGCCCAGAGTCCAGCCTTGCAGAAAATTGGCGCCCAACTGCTAAGGGCCCCAGTGCCGGGATGTGAGTCGTTGGAGTTTGCCTCCGATGATTATTGGCGTTGTTCGATACGTACCCTTACCTATACGCTGCATCATCAGGTGGCCACAACGCGCATGGGCCCGGCCACAGATCCTACGGCTGTGGTCAGCCCCCAGCTGAAGGTACATGGTGTACGAAAGTTAAGGGTTGTGGATGGTGGCATCATTCCCTCGCCACCCACCGCCCATACAAATGCTGTGATTTTCATGATTGCTGAGAAAGCGGCGGATATGATACGCGGCGAATGGGAGGAGGGGAAATAAATAAAAGGCTGAATTTGAAGAAAAAAAATTTGAAAAGATTTTTAATTTTTCCGGGGGTTTCAAAAAAAAGGCCTGAATTTTGAAAGAAAAAAATTTTGAAGGACTTTTTTATGAATTAGATTTGAAAAAGGGCAAAAAAAATATTCGAGGATATTTGAAAGAAATATTTTTTCAAGGATCAAAGAAGAATTTTTTTTCAAGGATATTTGAAAAAAATGTTTTTCAAGGACCAAACGAGAATTTTTTTCAACGAATATTTTTCCGAGGACCAGTTTTTGAATTAGATTTAAAAACAAGGATCAAAATAAATTTATCAAGGATATTTGGAAAAAAAATATTTTTTCAAGGACCAAACGTGAATTTTCAAAGAATATTTTTCAAAGAAAAGTTGTCCTTATTAGATTTGAAAAAGGACCAAAAAATAGAACTTTTCCAAGGACTTTTGAAAAAAAAAATTTTAAGGACAAACAGTGGATTTAAAAACAAGGACCAAAAGAACTTTTTCAAGGATATTTACAAAAATATTTTTCCAAGGACCAAACTTGCATTTTTAAAGAATATTTTTTTCAAGGACGATTTTTTTAATTAGATTTGAAAAAGGACCAAAGAAGGATTTAAAAGATTTTTCAAACAAATTTTTTTCAAGGACCAAAAGTGGATTAAAAAATGGATCAAAATAAATTTTTCAAGGATATTTGAAAAAATATTTTTTCAAGGACCAAGCTTGAATTTTTAAAGAAAAAAATTTTAGGGACCTTTTTATGAATCAGATTTGAAAAAAGGCAAAAAGAATTTATTCAAGGATATTTGAAAAAAAACTATTTTTTCAAGGACCAAACGTGAATTTTTTCAAGGACCCTTTTTTTGAACCAAATTTAAAAGCAGGGACCAAAAAAATTTTTTTTGAGGTTATTTGAAAAAAAATATTTTTTCAAGGATATTTGAAAAAAAAATATTTTTTCAAGGACCAAACGTGAATTTTCAAGGAATATTTTCCAAGGGTCATTTTTTGAAATATATTTGAAAATGGACCAAAAGAAAATTTTCAATTTTTTTTTTTAAAAAATTTCTAATATTTTTTCGATCCCGAAACACTGTCCGACATTCTTTTTTGAAATGGAATTATTATTTTTGTTTTCATTTTCTGGTCATTTGGATGGGTTAAAGAGCTGGAAAGCTCTTGAAATCCACTCATATTGCAGTTCTGGTCTCGAGAGTTCCTTTTGATGAGATACATATTGTTGTCTGCATTTGACTATGTTCCGCCCTTGGTCTGAAGGGTATTTTTATTTTTTTTCTTTCTTTAAATTTCAATTTTATTTTGCCAAACTGTCATCGTTCAAAATGGGGTGTAACTTTATTTGCATTAGCAAAGGACAGCAGAGGGCTAACGGCATGGCGTATGGTCCTCCTGTGGTTCCTTTAATTACAATTACACTGGCCACAAGATAAGCGGTGATAGAAGGAGAAGACATTTCTATAAAAACACGGGGAGTGTTGCACAAAAGATTGATGGCTGGTTGTGTACTCAGGTGTATGAAATGGAAAGTTGCAAATGATGATGATGACGGCTTCGTTGTGACCAAAGGCAACTTGGATGGAGACAAAGAAGGACAATCATTTAGAGTGAAAGCAGATTGATAGCAAGCATATTGGGAGGTTAAAAGGGGGAGAAAATAGAAGAAAAAGTTATTTCGAAGTTAAAAAAGTAATAAAAAAATACTTGTCTAACCTCGAAGGACCAAATAATGTTGCAAGGAGGTTCGAAAAAAATTTACGATCCTCAATTTAAGGATCACAAGAGATGGCTTGCTTGTCAACAGAACAAAAATTTACCAATAAAATTGTGCAACCCTAAATCAATTGCATATTCCTTCAAATCTCAAAAATTTGGTCCTTCGAAGGTTTCTGGGGGAACCTCGAAGGACCAAATAATGTTGGGAGGAGGTTCGAAAAAAATTTACTAATCTCCATTTAAGGATCACAAGAGATGTCTTCCTTGTCAACAGAACAAAAATTCAGAAATAAAATTGTGCAACCCTATTTCAATGGCATATTCCTCCAAATCTCAAAAGTTTGCTGCTTCGAGGGATTCTTCATTCTTCAAAGGGTTTTTTGGGCAAATTTGGTCCTTCGACTTCACTACAACCGTTAATATTGTCTCTCAACAATCGCATACTCTTCTCCGGGGCCTATGGATAGCATGTATCCTCTCCAATACCCCAATAGCTCGAAAAAATACTGCTATTGATTCAATTTTTCTTTTCAAAGATAAACAATTAATTCTATGCGGAAATTTGGTCCTTCGACTTGATAAAAATCCTTAATTTTTACTATTTAAGTGCGAAATATTATTTGACTTAAGGGTCAACATCACATTACCGTATTTACTAACTGAGACACTTAATATTTTTAGTGTTTTCGCTATTAAGGCAACTTCAAAGTTCGCGCAAATGGTTTCTGGCGTAAATTTGGTCCTTCGACTGGATATAAACCGTAAATTTGGTCGTTCAACTGCGAAATATGATTGACCTTGTCCATCAACATGATATTGAAGAGTTCAGCAACTGAGACATTTAATATTTTCCGTGGTTTCAGCTTTGAAGCCAACTTCGAACCTTGCGCAAATGGTTTCTGGCGTAAATTTGGTCCTTCGACTTGACTTAATGCCATAACATACTTTCTCAACAATCAAATACCCTTCAACGGGAACTTTTATTATCAGTTTTTTCTGTTTAGAACTTAAATATAACAAAAATTTCCGGCTTGTAGTCAAAATTCGCTTTGCAAAGCTATGCTGTTAATACGTTATAAAAATTTGGTCCTTCGAGCAGAAATAAACAGAAAAATTAGTCATTTAACAATGAATGGTTATGACTCTGGCCCATCAGCATCATTAGGTAGGATATATTCCCTAAAGCAAACAAAATTTTAGGTAGTATTATTCCTAAAACTTTTTTCAGGGTTGCGCAAATTGTTTCTGGAAAAAATTTGATTCTTCGGGCTGATTAAGGTCGTTAATATTGCATCTCAGCAATCAAATTCTCCTCTTCCAGGCCTTTGAACACATTGCTTTCTCTCCAATACCCTGATGTCTCGTAAAAATACTTCTGTTGGCTTCGCTTATCTGCTTGAAGGTTTGTAATTAATGCTTTGCCAAAATTTGGTCCTTCGATTTGATTTAAGCCATAAATTTGGTCCTTCAACTGCGAAATATAATTGATGTTGGCCATCAACATCAAATTATTGGGTTTAGTAACTAAGACACCTAATATTTTTGGTGATTTAGCGATCAAGCCGTTTTCAAGATTTGCGCAAATGGTTTCTGGAATAAATTTGGTCCTTCGAGGTACTTTGAACTATAAATATAGCATCTCAACAATCAAATATACTCCCCCGGAAACTCTACAAATCATTTTACCTCTCCACAATTCAAATGTAAGTAAAAAATACTGCTACTAGTCCAAATTTTCTTTCCAAAGTTATGGGGTCTTGGCGTTATGGAAATTTGGTCCTTCGAGTTGATATAAAACGGTAAATTTGGTCATCTAACTATGGAAAATTATGTTGCTGGTCCATGAGTATCACTTCGTGTTGTATAGCACCTTAAACACTTAAAATTTATAATGGTATTAGATTTCAAGCTATACTCAAGGTTTGCGCAAATGGTTTCTGGAATAAATTTGGTCCTTCGGGGTATTTTAAACTGTAAATATAGACTCTTAACAATGAAATACCCTCCTACGGAAACTTTGAATATCATTTTATGGTTCTACAACTCAAATGTCAGTAAAATGTACAAATTCCAAATTTTCCAGTCCAAAATTTTCTTTCCAAAGTTATTGAGTTAATTCGTAATTGGAATTTTGTCCTTCGACTTAATAGAAAACGCTAAATTTTGTCATTTCACTATGGAATATAATCTTACGGGTCCTTACGTACCGTTTGGTAAGATATATCCCCTAAACACAAAAAATTTTAGATGCTATTAGTCTTAAACCTTTTTTCAGAGTTGCGCAAATGGTTTTTTGATCAGATTTGGTCCTTCGTTTTGATTTAAACCGAAAATATAGTGACTCCACAATGAAATACTCTTCCCTGAAACCTTTGAGTATCATTTTATCGTTCCAGAACTCAAATGACCGAAAAATGTACTCCTACTTGTCCAAATTTAATTCCAAAGACATTCGGTTAATGTGTTATGGAAATTTGGTCCTTCGAGTTAATAGAAAACCCTAAATTTCGTAATTTAACTATAAAATATTCTGTTACTGGTCCATCAGCATCATTTGATAAAATATAGTGCCTAAAACACAAAAAAATAGGTTGTATTAGTTCTATACCAAATTTCAAAGTTGCGCAAATAGTTTTTTGGCCAGATTTGGTCCTTCGACTTGATTTAAACCGAAAATAAATTGAATCTACAATGAAATACTCTTCCGCGAAAGCTTTGTTTATCATTCTATCGTTTCAGAATTCAAATGCTATAGATAAGCACTTCAGCAAGTCTTTATTTCCCTTCCAACTTCTTAAGTTAATACGCTATGAAAATATGGTCCTTCGTGTTAATCGAAAACCCATTTTTTTCCTTTTCTCTATGGAATATTATGTTGCTGGTGCTTCAGTACAATTTGGTAAAACATATCCCCTACAGAAAAAAAATTTTAGCTATTTTTAATTCTACACCCTATTTCAGAGTTGCGCGAGTGGTTTCTTGAGTAGATTTGGTCCTTCGACTTCCTTTAAACCCTTAATATAGAACTTCAACAATTTAAAATTCTTCATCTAATCCTTCGATTATCGCTTTTATCGATTCTGAACTCAAATTGCTCAGAAATGAACTTCTTATAGTATGACTATCCTTTCCAATGCGCTACAATTAGATCTTTTTGGTAATTTGGTCCTTCGAGTTGATATAAACGTTAAATTTGTTCGCTCATCTGCAAAATATTATTTGTCTTATCGTTCCAAATGATTTCGTAGGTTATACCACCTAAAGTACATATAATATTTGGTAGTTTTAGTTCTAAGGACTATTTCAGAGTTGCGCAAATGTTTTCTGGACCAGATTTGGTCCTTCGAGCTGATTTAAATGGAAAATATTGTCCAACAAAGATGGATTTGAATGCCACCGATCCGATTTTGTGGTCCGCAGTCTCAAACACTTGATATTCCCCGGTCTATGAGTTTTCCACCACTCTTTAAAGTTGCGCAACTAGTTCTGGAGCTCAAATTTGGTCCTTCGATTAGATCTAAATGGTAATTTTGACCACTTAACTATGATTTATGCTATTGCTTGTCCATCAGCTTCAGTTTGAAGAACCGAGTACCGAAAACAATTATTATTTTAATAAGTATTTATGCCAAACCCCTTTCAAGAGTTGCGCAAATGATTTCTCGGGGAAATTTTGTCCTTCGAGCTGATTTAAATGCGAAATATTGTCTATCAAAGATGGGAATTACTGCAACTGATCCCTCAATATCATGTTTTGAGGTTCACCTTTTGAGACAATTGGTATCCAAAGGACTATTAGTTTTCTATAACTCGCCCATGTTGCGCAACTAGTTCTGGGGCTCAAATTTGGTCCTTCGATTAGATCTACCAGCTAAATAATTTATTATTTTAATAAGTATTTATGCCAAACCCCGTTTCTGAGTTGCGCAAATAATTTCTCGAGCAAATTTGGTCCTTCGAGCTGATTTGAATGGGAAATATACTCCATTAAAGATGGAATTTAATCCAAATGATCCTTCGATACAATTTGTTGTGGAATACCATCAGATATACTTGGTATCCAAAGATCTATTAATTTTCTATAACTCGCCTAAGTTGCGCAACTAGTTCTGGGGCTTAAATTTGGTCCTTCGATTAGATGTACCACCTTAAAAACTGTTATTTTAATAAGTATTTTTACCAAACCCTATTTCAAAGTTGCGCAAATGGTTTTCTGAGCAAATTTGGTCCTTCGAGCTGATTTGAATGGGAAATATTGGCAATCAAAGATGGGAATTAATGCAATTGATCCCTCGATATCATATTTTGGGGTCCACTATCTGATATTTTTGGTATCCAAAGGTCTATTAGTTCACTCTCCCAAGTGGCTCAATTAGTCCTGGTCCTCAAATTTGGTCCTTCGACTAGATTTAAACGGTAATTTTGCCCACTTAACTATGAATTATGTTATTGCTTGTCCATCAGCGTCACTTTGAATGATCTACCACTCCAAACACTTATTATTTTAATAAGTATTTATACCAAACCCCTTTTCAGAGTTGCGCAAATGGTTGCTGGGGAAAATTTGGTCCTTCGAGCTGATTTAAATGGGTAATATTGGCCATCAAAGATGGGTTTCAATACAACTGACCCCTCAATATCATATTTTGGGGACCACCATCTGAAATATTTGATATCCAAAGGAGTGGTAGGAATCTAATAGATCCTACCACTCTTTAAAGTTGCGCAACTAGTTCCAGGCTCAAATTTGGTCCTTCGTTGAGATTTAAACGGTAATTTTGCTCAATTAACAATGAGTTATGTTATTGCTTGTCCATCAGCATCATTTCCAAGGATATACCACCTTAAAAATTTATTATTTTAATAAGTATTTATATCAAACCCCTTTTCAGAGTTGCGCAAATGGTTGCTGGAGAAAATTTGGTCCTTCGAGCGGATTTAAATGGAAAATATTGTCCCTCAAAGATGGGAATTAATGCAACTGACCCCTCAATATCATGTTTTTTGGTTCACCATCTGATATTTTTGGTATCCAAAGGTATATTAATTTTCTATAACTTTCCCAAGTTGCGCAACTAGTTCTGGGGCTTAAATTTGGTCCTTCGATTAAATTTAAAGGGTAAATATAATTTTTATTAATGGCAAATAATGCAAATTAAACATTGGCAAATATTTAAGTGGAAAACCATGTGAGTAACCTCAATTCGATTCTGTCAATTCATTTAAATTTCCCATTTTCATTTTCCAAATGTCCACCTCCTTCAAATACCCCAAAATTTGGTACAGTTTCCCAGAATCAGTCACGGTTATGCCTGTCTAATGATAGCACATATTAAAATAATTTTAATTTCTTTTAATTGAAAATCAAAAGTGAAAATAAGTTCCCAAACATATGCGGAAAAACCCCAGAAACCTAGCCGGGCAATTGAAGCAATCCTTGGCCGGAGAGATAAGAACACATTACCGATATAAGTTTACATGGAAACCATAACGAAAATCCAAACATCCTTTGGGGGTTGTAGGCTTAAGGACTGGCATAGCCACCACCATGTGCCTCAACACAACCACCACCTAGGACAACATGCCAACCCTTAGATTGGTGTGGGTTAATGAGCGTTATGGTGTTAGCTCTCTCTCTCTCTCCGTCTCTTTCTGACTATCTCTCTTCCTGTATCTAATCCTCCAACAAATGTTGCATATTCTCTAAATTATCATGCATTTAGCAGCATCATCATCATCTCCTGCCTCAAGTGCCGAGGGGGGTGCATGAATTAAGTAACCATTCGCCTGCATTATGTCCCTTGCCAAACTCTCTTTTCCACCCTTCCTCCCTCCCTCTGGCCGCTTTGTAAAACTGCCTCTGGCAGAGTTTGGAAAAAAGTGCATTAACCCAAGGGAATGAATGAGGGAAAACATACTCAGAGAAGGGGGGTTGTTTGTTTGCTGGCCTCGGGCAACCGGCATGAGTTTGAGACAGAGTCACAAGCAGCAGCAGGTCTACCCCAAAGACTAACAAATGTTACTGACATTATTATGGCACAAATTTGTGTTTTTGTAAACAAAATATAAAATATCATTATCATCAACATGTCAATGGGTTTTTTTTTTATTTGGAGGAAGCAAGGAGAGGGTTGGGAGATGGTAGAGCTAGGAAGCAACCAGAATCAAAACGGGAGTAAGGATATTTTGAAAAAAAGCCACAAAATAAACAAACTCAAAGTAGGATTTTTTTGGTCCTTCGACTTGAATAAAACCATAAATATTGTCTCTCAGCAATCGCATACTCTTCTAGGGAAGCTTAAATTCTAAATTTTTATCGTATCATTGGCCAAATAACTAAAAATGGACTTCTACTAACCTCAGTTCACTTTCCAAAGTAATGTCGTTAATTTTTTACGGAAATTTGGTCCTTCGACCCGTTCCGAACCTTAAGTTCGGTTATTTAACTATGGAATATAGTATTACTGATCCATCAGAATCAGTTGATAGGATATATCACCCGAAGAACATTATATTTAAGGAAGTTTTTGGTCTAAACCTTTTTTCAGAGTTGCGCAAATGGTTTCTGCAGAAAATTTGGTCCTTCGAGCTGATATAAGTATAAATTTTGCCATTTTACTGAAAGATATTGGAGCAAGGAAGAATGCAGGACCATCAGAATCAGTTGATAGGATATATCAGCCGAAACACATCATATTTTGGGAAGTTTTGCGTCTAAGCCTTTCTTCAGAGTTGCGCAAATGGTTTTTGCAGCAAATTTGGTCCTTCGAGCTGATATAAGTATAAATTTTGCCGTTTTACTGAAAGATATTGGAGCACGGAAGCATGCTGGACCATCAGAATTAGCTGATAGGATATATCACCCGAACCACTTCATATTTTAGGAAGTTTTGCGTCTAAACTTTTTTTCAGAGTTGCGCAAATGCTTTCTGCTGCAAATTTGGTCCTTCGAGCTGACATAAGTAGAAATTTTGCCATTTTACTGAAAGATATTGGAGCAAGGAAGCATGCAGGACCATCAGAATCAGTTGATAGGATACATCAGCCGAAGCACATCATATTTTGGGAAGTTTTAGGTCTAAACTTTTTTTCAAAGTTGCGCAAATGGTATCTGCCGCAAAGTTGGTCCTTCGAGCTGATATAAGTATAAATTTTGCCATTTTACTGAAAGATATTGGAGCAAGGAAGCATGCAGGACCATCAGAATTAGTTGATAGGATATATCACCCGAATCACTTCATATTTTAGGAAGTTTTAGGTCTAAACCTTTTTATAGAGTTGCGCAAACGGTTTTGGCAGCAAATTTGGTCCTTCGAGCTTATATAAGTATAAATTTTGCCATTTTACTGAAAGATATTGGAGCAAGGAAGCATGCAGGACCATCAGAATCAGTTGATAGGATATATCAGCCGAAGCACATCATATTTTGGGAAGTTTTAGGTCTAAAGTTTTTTTCAGAGTTGCGCAAATAGTTTCTGCAGCAAATTTGGTCCTTCGAGCTGATATTAGTATAATTTTTGCCATTTTACTGAAAGATATTGGAGCAAGGAAGCATGCAGGACCATCAGAATCAGCTGATAGGATATATCACCCGAACCACATCATATTTTAGGAAGTTTTAGGTCTAAAGTTTTTTTTCAGACTTGCGCAAATAGATTCTGCCGCAAATTTGGTCCTTCGAGCTAATATAAGTATAAATTTTGCCATTTTACTGAAAGATATTGGAGCAAGGAAGAATCCAGGATCAAAACGGAAGTAAGGATAGGTTGGAAATGCCACAAAAGTAATACCCTCAAAGAAGGGACTGAAAATTTTGGATGCATGACTTTCTCAGGGTTTTTTTTTCAGAGGATTTTTTTGTACCTCCAAAAGTTTATCACATAATTCAATAGCAATCAATACTGTCTTAGATTTCAGGAAGAAAATTTTAAGGAGATCCGTAAATTTGGCCATTTATCTATGGAATATGGTATTGCTGGTCCATCAGAATGAGCTGATAGGATATATCAGCCGAAATATTTATTGATTTATTCAATACACCAATTCATTTCAATATTCTACAAAATTTTCTTAAAATTAATCCTCCCCTCAACATTTCCGATTTACAATCGCTTGACCTTATTTGTCTGCTCCTGCATTTTAAACTGCAAAAGTATGAAGACATAAGTCAATATGGCAAAAGATATCTGAAAAGAAAGTAATCCCGTTTTTCAAAACTAATTTTTGAATTAAAAACTTCAAATCCTCTTACCAAACCAAAATATTTCATATTCATATCGAAGAGACCCCAACAGGAGAATATGATTCTCTGATGTCTTAGCTGCAGGGAATATTCTCGTAAGCGCTGAGCCAAAACCAAATCCTGGGTAGGCATTTTTATGCCATGCAAAATGCTGGCAATGTGATTGTACTGAAATGCGATAAATAATTTTAAAATATTATTTAAATGGTCCTTCGAGGAGACAAAATTTCCCAAAACGTCGCAAGTTTAGAAGTAAATTTTGTGCTTCGATGTGGTCTTACTCAAAAATATGGTCCTTCGACTTGCAAAGTCATAAAAAAAGTTCTCGGTATTTCTCTAAAGTTCTCACAGTTAAATTTGGTCCTTCGAGCTGATTTATGGCGGTATTTTCGCCTGTCGATTGTGGAGAACTATGTCTCTGGCTCTCCATAATCATTCAGACATGAGTCTTGCAGTAAATTTGGTACTTCGATTTAAAAAAGTCAATAATAAAGTTCTCGTTATATCTCTAGAGCGCCCTCCTTTTTTCACCTTTAAATTTGGTCCTTCGAGCTGCGTTATGGCAGTATTTTCGGCTGTCGATTGTGGTGTACTATGTCTCTTGTAGTAAATTTGGTGCTTCAATGTGGTATTGCTTAAAAATATGGTCCTTCGACTTGCAAAGTCATGAATTTAATTTTCGTTATTTCTCTAAAGGTACCTATTTCTTTTAACCTATAAATTTGGTCCTTCGAGCTGATTTATAGCGGTAATTTCGGCTGTAGATTGTGCAGAACTATGTCTCTGGCTCCCCAAAATCATTAAGTCATGAGTCTTGCAGTAAATTTGGACCCTCGACATGAAAAGCCATTGATATGGTTCTCGTTCTTTCTCTACAGCGCCCTACTTCTTTTCACCTATAAATTTGGTCCTTCGAGCTGATTTATGAGGGTATTTTCGGCTGTCGATTGTGGAGTACTATGTCTCTGGCTCTCCAAAATCATTAGGTCATTAGTATTGCAGTAAATTTGGTCCTTCGACTTGAAAAGCCAATAATGAAGTTTTCAGTATTTCTCTGCAGTGCGCCACTTCTTTTAACCTGTAAATTTGGTCCTTCGAGCTGATTTATGGCTGTATTTTCGGCTGTCGATTGTGGAGAACGATGTCTCTGGATCTCCAAAATCATTAAGTCGTGAGTCTTGCAGTAAATTTGGTCCTTCGATATGAAAAGTCAATAATAAAGTTTTCGATATTTATCTACTTCGCCCTCCTTCTTTTAACCTTTAAATTTGGTCCTTCGAGCTGATTTATGGCAGTATTTTCGGCTTTCGATTGTGGAGAACTATGTCTCAGGCTCTCCAAAATCATTAAGTCATCAGTCTTGTAGTAAATTTAGTGCTCCGCTGTGATATTATTCAAAAATATGGTCCATCGACTTACAAAGCCAATTATGCCAGGACCTTCCTGAGCAAATTTGGTCCTTCGACTTGGTTTATGCCCTTAATATTGTATTTCAGAAGTAATATACTCTTCTACGAGACCTTCGATTATCATTCTTTCTTGTTCCGAATCTAAATAATCTCAAAATATACTTCTACTAACTTAAAGTTACCGAACAAGATTTTGCACTTAATTTTTTATGGAGATTTAGTCCTTCGAGCTCATGAAGACAGGAAATTTGTTCATTTTCTTTTAGAATAGCATGCAACCTGTCTTTAGACTTGATTCTGAAGGATCTACCAACTAAAACACTTGAAATTTTCAGTTACGTAAGCATTTAGCCCCACTTTAAGGTTTGCGCAAATGGTTTCCTGAGCAATTTTGGTCCTTCGACTTTATTTATACCCTCAATATTGTAACTCAGAAGTCATATACTCTTCTACGAGACCTTCGATTATCACTCTTTCTTGTTCTGAATTTAAATTATCTAAAAATATACTTCTACTAACTTAAATTTACCCAAAAAAGTGTTGCAGTTAATTGTTAAAGGAAATTTGGTCCTTCGAGCTCATGAAAAAAGAAAATCTGTTCATGTACTTGTAAAATACTATGTACCCTGTCTATCGACTTGATTCTGAAGGATATACTAACTAAAACACTTGAAATTTTCAGTTACGTAAGCATTAGAGCCAACTTCAAGCTTTGCGCAAATGGTTCCTTGAGCAAATTTGGTCCTTCGACTTGATTTATACCCTTAAAATTGTATCACAGAAGTCATATACACTTCTACGAGACCTTCGATTATCATTATTTCTTGTTCCGAATATAAATAATCTAAAAATATACTTTTACTAACTTAAATTTACGGAACAAGATGCTGCAGTTAATTGTTTAAGAAAATTTGGTCCTTCGAGCTCATGAAAAAAGAAAATTTGTTCACTTTCTTATAGAATATTTTGCACCCTGTCTATCGACTTGATTCTGAAGGATCTACCATCTAAAACACCTGATATTTTCAATGACATGTGCATTTAAGCCAACTTCAAGCTTTGCGCAAATGGTTTCCTGAGCAAATTTGGTCCTTCGACTTGATGTATAACGTTAATATTGTATTCCAGAAGAAATATACTCTCCTATGGGACCTTCGATTAACATTCTCTCTTGATACGAATATAAATAATCTAAAAATATACTTCTACTAACTCAAATTCGCCCAACAAGGTGTTACAGTTAATTGTTTATGGAAATTTGGTCCTTCGAGCTCACGAAAAAAGAAAATCTGTTCATTTTCTTGTAATAGGTTATGCACCCTGTCTATAACTTAAATTTTGAAGGATCTACCATTTAAAACACGTGATAATTCCAGTTACATGAGCACTTAAGCCAACTTCAAGCTTTGCGCAAATGGTTTCCTGAGCAAATTTAGTCCTTCGACTTGATTTATACCCTTAATATTGTACCTCAGAAGTCATATACTCTTCTACGGATCCTTAGAATATCATTCTTTCTTGCTCCGAATATAAATATTCTAAAAATATACTTCTACTAACTCAAATTCGCCCAACAAGGTGTTACAGTTAATTGTTTATGGACATTTGGTCCTTCGAGTTCATGAAAACAGAAAATTTGTTAATTGTCTTGTAGAATATTATGCACCCTGACTATCGACTTGATTCTGAAAGATCTACTAACTAAAACACCCAATATTAGCAGTTACATAAGTATTTAACCCCACTTTAAGGTTTGCGCAAATGTCTTCTGCAACATATTTGGTCCTACGACTTGATAAAAACCCATTATATGGACTCTCAACAATCGAAAACCCTTCGACGGACACTTCAAATATCAAATTTATCGTTACCGAAGTAAAGTAAATAAAAATATAGTTATACTAGTCTTAATTTCCTTTCGTAAGTTATGCAGTTAATTCGTTTTGGAAATTTGGTCCTTCGAGCCGATACAGAACGGTAAATTTGGTCATTTAACTATAGAATATCGTGTTACAGGTTCATCAGCATCATTTGGTAGAATATATCACCCGAAGCACATCAAAATTTAGAAAGTTTTAAGTCTAAACCTTTTTTCGGAGTTGCGCAACTGGTTTCCGGAATAAATTTGCTCCTTCGAGCTGATATAAGTAGTAAATTTGTTCACTCATCCGGGAAATATTATTTATCTTATCCGTAACCATCATTTTGAATGGCCTATTACCCAAAATACCTTATATTTTTAAATGAACTACCTTTAAACACCACTTCAAGGTTTGCGCAAAGGCTTACTTGAACAAATTTGGTCCTGCGACTTCATTTTCACCAATAATATGATTTGTCACCTGCAGAACTTTTCATTTACGATCAACAAGTGCAAATTTTAAGTGTCTAGAGGTGATATATTTCAAAATTTTCCTTCTATCAGTTTCTATTTCTACTTCAGTGTGTCAAGATTGATTTTCTTAGCAAATTTGGTCCTTCGAGTTCATTCACACCGCTATTTTGGTCTGAAACCTATGGTTTAGTATGCTTCTGGTACTCCCATATCAATTTATTCTGTCTGCAGCTCGAAAAAAGGATATCTTTTTCTCATGTTTGTTTCTGGCGCACTTCAAGGTTCGGCAATTGATTTTTGAAGAAATTTTGGTCCTTCGAGCTCATTCAAACAGTAATTTTTATTATTTAACTACGAAACAGCATGCCTCGTGTCCTTCTAAACAACGTTTCTCCATTTGCAGTCTTACACAATTCATATTTCTTCTCAAAATCTTGTCTGCTCAAACTTCAGGTTTCGACAATAGATTTTTTGAAAAAATTGGTCCTTGAGCTTATTCACACAGTAATTTTTATCTTTTAACTCGGAAATAGTATGCCTCGGGTCCTTCGAAGTAACTAATTTCTATATGCAGTCTGACACAATTCATATTTCTTCTCTAAATATTGTCTACGCAAACTTCAGGTGGTCACAATTGATTTACCGGCAAATTTTGGTCCTTCGAGCTCATTCAAAGAGTAATTTTTATCTTTTAGCGGCGAAATAGTATGCCCTGGGTCCTATGAAGTAATTATTTTCTAATTGCAGTCTTAAAGTATTAATATTTCTTCTGAAAATGTTGTCTGCTCAAACTCCAGGGTAAGGCAATTGATTTTTCGGCAAATTTTGGTCCTTCGACCTTCCTTAAAGCGTTATTTTGTTTTTTTAATCCCAGATTACTATGCTCTTGATCCTGCTACACCTGTTTTCTCAATCTGGAGTCTTAAAAACCCAAAATGTCTGCTCAAATTAATTCTGTGAGCACTACCAAGTTTGGCGATTGATTTCTTGGCAAATTTTGGCCCTTCGAGGTCATTTTAACAGTTATTTTGCTATTTTAAGTAAGGAATTTAATGTATCTGGTCCTTCGATATGGGTTTTCTCTATCTGCAAACGTAAACAATCAAAGTTCCGTACCAAATTAATTTCTCTTCACACTTGATGGTTCGTCAATTGATTTCTGGGAAAATGTTGGTCCTTTGACCCCATTTAAAGCGTTATTTTGTTCCAATAACAGAGGAATATAATGCGTCGGGTCCTAAAATGTCCACTTCTCTTATAAAATCTCCTAAGAAGCCTAAAAAATCGATGTTTCTTTCCAAATTTGGTCTCGGCTCGCACTTCAGATTGCGTTAATTATTTTTGGTCCTTCGACTTCATTTTTTTGGTCCTTCGAGCTCATTCAAGCAGTTATTTTTAACTTTTTACTACTGTGCGTTATGTTTCCGGTTCTTCCACTCCACTTTTCTCGATCTGCAGTCTTAAAAGCTAGGCATTTATTCCAAATTTTGTAGTTCAAGTTATGTCAATTGTTTTTTCTAGTTTTTGGGAAATTTTGGTCCTTCGAGTTGCTTTTTTTCACTGTGACCCCCACCGCCACCTACCTTGTCGATACATATTTGACTTAGCCAACAGTTCCACATTATGTTGACAAATAATAAAATAATATAAGTTACGCGATCTGCAAGACAGAAAAGTTATGGGAACTAACATTTTCTTCCAAAACTATTCCCCAGAAAAAACTTACGAGGATGCTTGGTATCCAATTCGAGATGTAAAAATGTCCGAACATATATCCAATTAATGCTATGGATAATATTCAGGCCATTGTAGAAGAAAAATATCAGCATTGGCAGTGAGAAATAATCCTCCACCAATTGCACCAAATACCAATAGCGGCTGAGCAGGAATTGATGAGATCTTAGCCTTTCATGGATCGTCGTCTCTGTGGCGCCCAACAGCTCGTGGCGTCTTATTTCGTATTTTAAGTTTCTCAAGCCATATTGTAGGGCACTAATCAATTCGTCGAGAAGATGCATCATGGTACGATACTCCGAACATTTGGCATGCATTAAATGAAAGGTGAGGAGGATCAATAATTTTTTGAATGTCGAAAAAGTGATCCACAACAAGGGGAATTTGACATAGCCCAAAAGTATGCTATGGATTATTAAAAACACGGCACATTGCCAGAAAAGTCGGCGGGCAAAGGAGGGGCATTGCTCTTTGAAGAGATCACATTTGTCCTCCAGTGACGACTGATACATGGAGATGTCCCTTTCCAATTGGCCCACCAGGAACTGAATTTGCCTCAGGGTTTTCCTTCCTCTAACCATTGACCACAGCACGGCCAATTGCACACAGATGATATCGTAGGTTTGCAAGGCGCTCAGAATTTTCGTGACCTCATCCAATACGTAATCTCTCACAAACATATCCAAAATGGTATTACTCTCCCAGACCAGTTCCGCAATGAGGAGATTTAGAAAACCCACATAAAGAATATAGAGAAACCATGCTAAGACCAGGAACTTCTGTGACAACTTCTGGTCCCAAATCAAGCACGGAGGCAAAGCCATGCCACAAAGGCCATAGAACCATTGCCAGGGGAAAAGAGCCTTAAGCAATTGCGAATTTTCCTCAGCCGCGGTTTTCCAAGGACTTTCCATGGCCAGGAAAAAAAGGAAACTGACAACAAAAATATTTCAACGTTAAGTTTGGAATTTATTATTTAAATTCCGCCATTTGTCAAAGAGGCCTTATCATCCATTTGCCATCTCGATTTCCTGGCAGAAGGCAATGAGTTTTTCTATTTCAGTTTAAGTTTCATTGCAACTCCGCCATGGAGAACAGCCAGGCAAAACCTTCAGCTCCGGAAAATTCCAAACTGGTTAAGGCCATTTTACCCTTTCAATGGTTCTATGCCTTTTGTGGCATAGCCCTGCCGCCAAATTTACTCCGGAATCCCAGCAACGAGGGGAGGTTCTCCAGTTTACTCTCCGCCTCAGTTTGGATCCTATACGTCCTCCATGTGATTTGCCTAAATCTCCTGGTCTTTTGGATGGTATGGGACAATAATGTCATTGTGGAATTGGTTGTGCAACGTTATGTCCTGGATGGAGTTACGAAAATTCTTAGCATTGCCCAAAACTATGATGTGATTTGTGTCCAGCTGGCCATGGCCTTGTCAACTTTTGTTGGCCGCAAAACCCTGCAGCGTATCCATGAAATGGTGGCCCAGCTGGAAAAGGATATCTCGTGCTATGAAAAATCTCTGGAGGATAAATCCGCAGAATTTGAAAAACGTTGTTCTGCGTTTGGGCGCAGGCTGCTGCTCCAATGTGGCTTCTTTTTCGTCCTGCACAGTGTGGTTCTGGGCTATGCCAAATTTCCCATGATCTGGGATAATCTTTTGTATCGCAATAAATTGCTGACCTTATTCAGTTTCCATTTAATGCATGGCAAATGTTCGGAATATCGCGTGATGATGCATCTCCTGGATGAGCTGCTTGAGGCTCTTCAAAATACTCTGAGAAATCTGAAATATGAAATTGCACGCCATGATTTACTGGGCAGTGAGGGTGCCATGGAATCAAGGCTCTATCGTAAACTGAGAACCCATCAATTTCTGGTCAGCCGCCTGTGGTATTTGGTCCAGCTGGTGGAGCAATATTTTGCCCTACCCATGCTGGTACTTTTCCTCTACAATGGCATAAATATCACACACATCATCAATTGGATATATGTCAAGTCATTTCGGCGCAATGAAAAGGATACCATACATCCTTGTAAGTAGTTTGAGGTCAGGGGAGAGATGTCTCGTTGACATTTATTTTTTTTTATTGCAGATCGCTTTACCTATATCATGCTGCTCTTTGCCAACATGATGTGGACCTGCTGGCTCAGTCAAATCTGTATTGACAAGGTGGGTAAGAATTTCAAAACAAAAGAAGCAGGTCGAAGGACCAAATTTATTTAAGACATTTATTTAAATTCATTGGAAATCTGGAAACAAGAGGGCAATGATAAAATTTGGTTAATAATTACCTTGAAAGAATATCGAGGAATCATATTTTCTTTACTTCGAAGTTGTAAAGCCATTTTGAGATTTTTACAGAAGTCGAAGGACCAAATTTACCCAAGCGACTTATTTGAACTCGTTATAAATCTAGGTATGACAAAGAAACGGAAAAAAATTAAATCAAACTTACTATTAAATAATACCATGGGACCATATTTTCCATATTTCCAAGTTGTAAAGCCATTTTGAGAATTTTATTCAAGTCGAAGGACCAAATTTACCAAAGAGACTCTTTTGTAATCGATACCAAACTCTTAGCAGGATAACATTGATAAAACTTGTTTTACTGATGTTCTAAAGTAATAAGAAGGGACCCTTTTTTCTATAATTCTAAGTTGGAAAGTCATTTTGAGATTTTTATGGAAGTCGAAGGACCAAAAATTTAGGCACGCGACTCACTAAAACAAGGGGAATGACATAGAAACGGCAAAATTTAGGTTAGAGCTACAATAAGCATATATCAATGAACCATATTTTCTATATTTCCAAGTTTCAAAACCATTTTGAGAATTTTATTGAAGTCGAAGGACCAAATTTACCCCAGAGACTCTTTTGTATTCGATACGAACTCTTAGCCGGATGACATTGACAAAATTGGAATTACAGATGTTATGGGTAATTGCGAAGGACGCTTTTTCTATATTTCCAAGTTGAGAAGCCATTTTGAGATTTTTACAGAAGTCGAAGGACCAAATTTACCCAAGCGACTTATTTGAACTCTATTTCATTAAGATATGGAGATTATTTTGGAAGCTGTTGTCTCTAGAAGGCATTTACTCAAATTTTAACAAAATTTGTTACTTTTTTGCACCCTTGGTTATATTACCATATCTCTGGCATCTTATAAGATATTCACAGTGTTTTAGAAGGAGAACTGTACCTGAATTCAGAATCATGTCATTTTTTTGATATATGTTGATTAATTTAGAAGTTATGGCCCCTAGAAGGCGTTTACTCAAAAACCACAAAATTTTTTCACTTTTTTGCACAGTCCATAATTTTGCCATATTTCTGGTATGTTGTGAGATATATGCCAAAATTATATGTCATTGGAAGAAGAGTTGTACCAGCTCTCAGAATTAAGTTATTTATTTGAGATAGGCGGATTAATTTAGAAGTTATGGCCTCTAAAAGCCGTTTACTCAAAAATCAATAGAATTTGTTACTTCTTTTACACTTTTGATTATTTTACCATATTTCTGGCATTTTATGAGACATTCACAGAATTTGAGTGTTTTTAGAAGGAGAACTGTACCCGAATTCAGAATCAAGTCATTTCTTTGACATATGTTGACTAATTTAGAAGTTATGGTCTCAGGAAGGCGTTTACTCAAAAACAACAAAATTTTTCACTTTTTTGCACAGTTCATTGTGTTGCAATATTTCTGAAAATTTAGGAGATATTTGCCAAATGTGTGTGTTATTGAAAGGAGAGCTTTATAAGCATTCAGAATCAAGTCATTTCTTTGATATATGTTGATACATTTAGAAGTTATGGCCTCTAGAAGGCGTTCACTCAAAAACCACAAAATTTGTTCACTTTTTTGCACAGTCCATTATGTTGCCAAATTTCTAACATTTTAGGAGATATATGTCAAATTTGTGTGTCATTGAAAGAAGAACTATATAAGCATTCAGAATCAAGTCATTTCTTTGATATATTTTGATACATTTAGAAGTTATGGACCCTAGAAGGGATTTACTCAAAAACCACAAAATTTTTCAATTTTTTGCATAGCCCATTATTTTAGCATATTTCTGAAAATTTAGGAGATATATGCCAAATTTGTCTGTCCTTGGAAGAAGAGCTTTATAAGCATTCCGAATCAAGTCAATTCTGTGATGTATGTTAATAAATTTAGAAGTTATGGTCCCTAGAAGGCGTTTACTCAAAAGTTACTAAAATTTGTTAATATTTTGCACAGCCCATTATTTTAGCATATTTCTGAAAATTTAGGAGATATATACCAAATTTGTGTGTTATTGAAAGAAGAGCTTTGTAAGCATTGATACATGTTAATAAATTTAGAAGTTATGGCCCCTAGAAGGCGTTTACTCAAAAACCACAAAATTTTTTCACTTTTTTATACAGTTCATTATGTTGCCACATTTCTGATATTTTAAGAGATATATGCGAAATTTGTATGTTATTGAAAGCAGAGCTTTATAAGCATTCAGAATCAAGTCATTTCTTTGAAATATGTAAATAAATTTAGAAGTTATGGCCCTTATGAGGCCTTTACTCAAAATCGACAACATTTTTTCACTTTTTTGCACAGTGCATTATGTTGCTATATTTCTGGGATTTTATGAGGTATATGCCAAAATTGTATATCATTTAAAGGAGAGCTTTATTAGCATTCACAATTAAGTTATTTAATTACGATATGGGTATAAATTTAGAAGTTATAGGCCCCGGAAGGCTCTCACTCAAAAGGTCCATGAAATTGGTATTTTTTTGTTTCGTTGATTATTTTACTATATGTCTAGAATTTTATGAGATATATAGTAAAATTGTTATGTTATTGGAAGGAGATGTATGCTCACATTTAGAATCAAGTTATTTCTTCCGGATATCTGGACTATTTTAGAAGTTATCAGCCCTTGAAGGCAATTACTCAAACATGCCTAAAAATTGTAATATTTTTGCACATGTCTTCATTTGTGCATATCTCGGTTACTTTGAGAGATACAAGAACGTATGTTACAGCAAAGTAAAGTTAAGATATCCTACTTTCAAAATCAAAATAAATTGTGGAGAAAAAATCACCAGAAAAAATTTGGTGTGGGGGTGAAAATTTTGGAAAACCTGTTTGAAAATTGGGTTACTTCAATAATGTCCAATCTTTACCAAATTCTTTCCAGTGCTTTCCAGAGGGCAGCTGGGGTTATACAAGTGGCTCCGCATTGGCTAAGCTTCTGGGGAAGTCTAATTTGTTATAATTAGAGGATGTTTTGGGTTGGAGAGAGGTTGTAAGCTTTGGGCTATGAGTTATGCTAGAAATCGAAAATGGAAACGTTGAGGTCCATAGACCTTCTGCGAAAACTGTTTTTCTCAGTGATAATTCCTTGGAGTTTTGGTCTCGTTAAAGAGTATTTTGAAGGTTTTGGATAGGATTTGAGGGAGATAAGCAATTTTGGATGCTAGGCAAGGGTTTTGGAATAGTGGCCTTTCGGAGGGAAATGCTATTTTCCTTTCCAATAAAATTTGGGTCAATTTTAAAAAGTTAATTTTCTTTTGAGGTTTCTTTCCTCACATCTAGATCATGGAGAGCTCAGATTCTCCTCAGAGGAGGATATATTTTTTAATAAATATTAATAACCCTCATTGATTTCTTTCAGTACAATCACCTTTGCAGCATTCTGCATGGCATCAAAATAAATGCCAACGATTCGGCCTTGGTTCAGCGCCTGCGAGAATATTCGCTACAATTGAGACATCAGAAAATCCTCTTCACCTGTTGGGGTCTCTTCGATATGAATATGAAATATTACGGTTTGGTGAGAATTAAGATTGATTTTGCACAAGAAAAAAAAAATTGAAAGTTGATTTGAAAATGAATTTCGATTTCAGTTGTCATTTACGATACTGACGTATGTGTTCATACTGCTGCAATTTAAATTACAAGTGGAAACGGAAAAAGCCATACGACTGTAAATTATTGTTATGAAAATTATTTGGTCAAAATTATAAATAAAAAAAAAAATATTCAAATAAAAAAATCCAAAGCCAGTGGATGGATGACGTAAGGGATTGAAAATGTATTTTTAATTTTTTGTGGGAAGTTGAAGGTGAATGAAATTTTTTTGAAGTCAATGTTTTTCTGTGAGAATATTTTAATGGGTCCCGAATTTCCGTCAAGACCTGAGATAAGGTTTTCTTACCTCTAAACTTTATGGGAAAGGAGGTCTCAAAGAGAATACCAGACCTGTATTGGGTTTCCTTTTGAAATCCTTTAAAGCTTTCTTGGGTCTACTCATTTCTTTAGTGATTTCCGTAAAGATCTCAGATAAGGCTTCCATATCCATAAATTTTACGAGAATGGATAAGGAAGCCTTATCTGAGGCCCTGATGGAAAATCCAGTCCCATTTTAGAATTCCCCACGGAAAAACATTGAAACTCAAAATAAATATTAAAATGTTTTACTGTTCTCCTGGAGCCCGATTTTCCTCAAAAGTTTTCTTGGATCTACACATTTTCCTATGAATAAAACCTCACATTTCCCAGCCGTCCATACCCACCTAGTATGTGAAACTCATTTTCTCTTAGCACCAAGTCATTAATCATCTGTGACATACTTTGGAGTATTTCCATTTCATTGCTAGGGAAAATTGAGGACAAAACCTTGAGCCCTCGAGCAATGGAGTACAATTTCGAACCACGGATAGTGGAGAAATCCCATTTCCTCAGGGCCACCATAATTTATCAATGGATATATGCCTTCTTCGGCTTGGCTTTGCCTCCCCCACTGGCCCAGAATGTGACCAGCTCGTCGATTGGAAGACTTCTACTTTGGCTTTTCTTTATCCTATATGTGGCCGTACTCATTGTCCTGGTCATTTGGATGGTGTATGTCAACAATCTGGTGGTCTATACCTATGTGGATCACTATGCGCTTGACAGCATTACCAGTGTCCTGAGCATTGTACAAAACATTGCCGTGGCTTTTGTTCAAATAACCATGCATTTGATGGCTTTCGTTGGGCGCCAACGTTCGGAGAGAATACAAAAAACAATTGCCCAATTGGAACGGGACATCGGGTGGTATTCTCGGGATTTTTCCAATCATTTTGGAGTGTTTCGCGAGGAGGACATCAATTTTCAGCGGAAACTAATGGCCTTTCATCGCAAGCTCTTCCTACGCTGTGGCTTGTTTCTGCTGGTCCATTGCACGCTTTTGAGTTATGTCAATTATCCTCTCATTTCTGATATCCTATCCTTGAGGGATCGGATATTGACAGTGCTATGCTTTCAATTGATCCAAACCAAATATTCAGAATATTGTGCATCCATTTTGATAGTCAATGAATTCGTGACATCCTTACAGCAATCCTTGCTGGTTTTGAGATATGAAATAATCCGGGGGCAAAGATTGGAGGGTAATTTTCCCGCCTATGGCAAATTAATGGCCAATCAATTCCTACTGAGTCGGGTGTGGATTTTGGTGCAATACATCGAAGATTACTTTGGCCTGCCGATGTTGATTCTGTTCCTCTACAATGGTGTGGCCATAACCCATACCATCAACTGGATGTATGTGAGATCTTTTGCCCTGGACGACAAGGATTCCCTGGAGGGATGTGAGTATCGTAGCCCATTTTACATGGAAAATTTGAAAAGTCAATGAAAATCTCCTCCCCCTCCCAGTTCGTTTCTATTTCATTCTCCTGGTATTTATTTGCATGTTTTGGGCCTGCTGGCTTACCCAGGAGTGCACGGATAAGGTGAGATACCCTTCCCATTTTAATATTCTTTCAATTTTATCTCTCCCCCTTCCTCTCCTTCCAGTACTCTCAAATCTCCTCCATTCTAAGCAGTTTCAAAATCCATCCCAGGGATGTGGCCTTGAAAAATCGCCAGCGTGAATACTCCCTGCAGCTGTTGCATCAGAAACTGGAGTTCAGCTGCTGGGGTTTCTTTGACATGAATTTGAAATATTTTGGTTTGGTGGGTGGACAATTTTTGGTTCGAAATTTAATTCTAAATTTGAGATCTTTTCAGATGGCCCTGGCCGTAACCACCTATGTTTTCATACTCATACAATTCAAGCTGCAGGCCGAGACGGAGAAGGGGATTCTGAGGCTTTAAAAAATGTTTCCATTTAAAAATTTTCTGGAAAATCCCACCCTTGAAAATTCGGAAAATCCCGTTCGGATACAATTTTCATTTGAAAAATCTCTAATTTTTAGGAAAACCCTATCCGGATAAAATGTCCGGAAAAAGTTGTTATCGGAATAAAACTTATCCGGATAAAGTTTTCTTATTCGGATAAAGTTTTCCATAAAAAAAAAATTATCCGGATAAAATTTTCGATAGAAAAAAATTTATCCGGATAAAGTTTTCCATAAAAAAAAATAATCCGGATAAAGTTTTCTATAGAAAAAAAAATTATCCGGATAAATTTTTCTATAGAAAAAAATTTCATACGGATAAAGTTTTCTATAGAAAAAACTTATCCGGATAAAGTTATCCATAGAAAAAGTTTATCCGGATAAAGTTTTATAGAAAAAACTTATCCGGATAAAGTTTTCCCTTGAAAAAACTTATCCGGATAAAGTTTTCTTTGGAAAAAACTTATCCGGATAAAGTTTTCCATGGAAAAAAGTTTATCCGGATAGAGTTTTCTTTGGAAAAAAATTTATCCGGATAAAGTTTTCATATAGAAAAAAAATTATCCGGATAAAGTTTTCATATAGAAAAAAATTTATCCCGATAAAGTTTTCATATAGAAAAAAAATTATCCGGATAAAGTTTTTCTATAAAAAAAAATTTATCCGGATAAAGTCTTCTTTGGAAGAAAATTATCCGGATAAATTTTTCTATAGAAAAAAATTATCCGGATAAAGTTTTTCTATAGAAAAAAAATTATCCGGATAAAGTTTTTCTTTAGAAAAAAATTTCATACGGATAAAGTTTTTCTATAGAAAAAAAATTATCCGGATAAAGTTTTTCTATAGAAAAAACGTTTATCCGGATAAAGTTTTTCTATAGAAAAAACGTTTATCCGGATAAAGTTTTTCTATAGAAAAAACGTTTATCCGGATAAAGTTTTTCTATAGAAAAAACGTTTATCCGGATAAAGTTTTCTATAGAAAAACGTTATCCGGATAAAGTTTTTCTATAGAAAAAAAATTTATCCGGATAAAGTTTTTCTATAGAAAAAAATTTCATACGGATAAAGTTTTTCTGTAGAAAAAAATTTCATACGGATAAAGTTTTTCTATAGAAAAAAATTTCATACGGATAAAGTTATCCATAGAAAAAGTTTATCCGGATAAAGTTTTATAGAAAAAACTTATCCGGATAAAGTTTTCCATGGAAAAACGTTTATCCGGATAAAGTTTTCTTTGGAAAAAAATTATCCGGATAAAGTTTTCTTTGGAAAAAAATTATCCGGATAGAGTTTTCTTTGGAAAAAAATTTATCCGGATAAAGTTTTCATATAGAAAAAAAATTATCCGGATAAAGTTTTCATATAGAAAAAAATTTATCCCGATAAAGTTTTCTATAGTAAAAAAATTATCCGGATAAAGTTTTCTATAGGACAAAATTTGTCCGGATAAAGTTTTCTATAGGAAAAAATTTCATACGGATAAAGTTTTTCATAGAAAAAAATTTCATACGGATAAAGTTTTTCTATAGAAAAAACGTTTATCCGGATAAAGTTTTTCTATAGAAAAAACGTTTATCCGGATAAAGTTTTTCTATAGAAAAAACGTTTATCCGGATAAAGTTTTTCTATAGAAAAAACGTTTATCCGGATAAAGTTTTTCTATAGAAAAAACGTTTATCCGGATAAAGTTTTTCTATAGAAAAAAACGTTTATCCGGATAAAGTTTTTCTATAGAAAAAACGTTTATCCGGATAAAGTTTTTCTATAGAAAAAACGTTTATCCGGATAAAGTTTTTCTATAGAAAAAACGTTATCCGGATAAAGTTTTTCTATAGAAAAAACGTTTATCCGGATAAAGTTTTTCTATAGAAAAAACGTTTATCCGGATAAAGTTTTTCTATAGAAAAAACGTTTATCCGGATAAAGTTTTTCTATAGAAAAAACGTTTATCCGGATAAAGTTTTTCTATAGAAAAAACGTTTATCCGGATAAAGTTTTTCTATAGAAAAAACGTTTATCCGGATAAAGTTTTTCTATAGAAAAACGTTTATCCGGATAAAGTTTTTCTATAGAAAAACGTTTATCCGGATAAAGTTTTTCTATAGAAAAACGTTTATCCGGATAAAGTTTTTCTATAGAAAAACGTTTATCCGGATAAAGTTTTTCTATAGAAAAACGTTTATCCGGATAAAGTTTTTCTATAGGAAAAACGTTTATCCGGATAAAGTTTTTCTATAGAAAAAACGTTTATCCGGATAAAGTTTTTCTATAGAAAAAACGTTTATCCGGATAAAGTTTTTCTATAGAAAAAACGTTTATCCGGATAAAGTTTTTCTATAGAAAAAACGTTTATCCGGATAAAGTTTTTCTATAGAAAAAACGTTTATCCGGATAAAGTTTTTCTATAGAAAAAACGTTTATCCGGATAAAGTTTTTCTATAGAAAAAACGTTTATCCGGATAAAGTTTTTCTATAGAAAAAACGTTTATCCGGATAAATTTTTTTCTATAGAAAAACTTTATCCGTATGAAATTTTTTTCTATAGAAAAAACATTATCCGGATAAAGTTTTTCTATAGAAAAAACGTTTATCCGGATAAAGTTTTCTATAGAAACAACGTTTATCCGGATAAAGTTTTTCTATAGAAACAACGTTTATCCGGATAAAGTTTTTCTATAGAAAAAAACGTTTATCCGGATAAAGTTTTTCTATAGAAAAAAATTAATCCGGATAAAGTTTTTTCTATAGAAAAAAATTTATCCGGATAAAGTTTTTTCTATAGAAAAAAATTTATCCGGATAAAGTTTTTTCTATAGAAAAAAATTTATCCGGATAAAGTTTTTTCTATAGAAAAAAATTTATCCGGATAAAGTTTATCCGGATAAAGTTTTTTCTATAGAAAAAAATTTATCCGGGTAAAGTTTTTTCTATAGAAAAAAATTTATCCGGATAAAGTTTTTTCTACAGAAAAAAATTTATCCGGATAATGTTTTTTTCTATAGAAAAAAATTTCATACGGATAAAGTTTTTCTATAGAAAAAAATTTATCCGGATAAAGTTTTTCTATAGAAAAAAATTTATCCGGATAAAGTTTTTCTATAGAAAAAAATTTATCCGGATAAAGTTTTTCTATAGAAAAAAATTTATCCGGATAAAGTTTTTCTATAGAAAAAAATTTATCCGGATAAAGTTTTTCTATAGAAAAAAATTTATCCGGATAAAGTTTTTCTATAGAAAAAATTTATCCGGATAAAGTTTTTCTATAGAAAAAAATTTATCCGGATAAAGTTTTTCTATAGAAAAAAATTTATCCGGATAAAGTTTTTCTATAGAAAAAAATTTATCCGGATAAAGTTTTTCTATAGAAAAAAATTTATCCGGATAAAGTTTTTCTATAGAAAAAAATTTATCCGGATAAAGTTTTTCTATAGAAAAAAATTCGATTTTTATCCGGATAAAGTTTTTCTATAGAAAAAAGTTTTTCTATAGAAAAAACGTTATCCGGATAAAGTTTTTCTATAGAAAAAAGTTTTTCTATAGAAAAAACGTTATCCGGATAAAGTTTTTCTATAGAAAATACGTTATCCGGATAAAGGTTTTCTATAGAAAATACGTTATCCGGATAAAGTTTTTCTATAGAAAAAACGTTATCCGGATAAAGTTTTTCTATAGAAAAAAACGTTATCCGGATAAAGTTTTTCTATAGAAAAAACGTTATCCGGATAAAGTTTTTCTATAGAAAAAACGTTATCCGGATAAAGTTTTTCTATAGAAAAAACGTTATCCGGATAAAGTTTTTCTATAGAAAAAACGTTATCCGGATAAAGTTTTTCTATAGAAAAACGTTATCCGGATAAAGTTTTTCTATAGAAAAAACGTTATCCGGATAAAGTTTTTCTATAGAAAAAACGTTATCCGGATAAAGTTTTTCTATAGAAAAAACGTTATCCGGATAAAGTTTTTCTATAGAAAAAACGTTATCCGGATAAAGTTTTTCTATAGAAAAAACGTTATCCGGATAAAGTTTTTCTATAGAAAAAACGTTATCCGGATAAAGTTTTTCTATAGAAAAAACGTTATCCGGATAAAGTTTTTCTATAGAAAAAACGTTATCCGGATAAAGTTTTTCTATAGAAAAAAACGTTATCCGGATAAAGTTTTTCTATAGAAAAAACGTTATCCGGATAAAGTTTTTCTATAGAAAAAACGTTATCCGGATAAAGTTTTTCTATAGAAAAAACGTTATCCGGATAAAGTTTTTCTATAGAAAAAACGTTATCCGGATAAAGTTTTTCTATAGAAAAAACGTTATCCGGATAAAGTTTTTCTATATAAAGTTTTTCTATAGAAAAAACGTTATCCGGATAAAGTTTTTCTATAGAAAAAAATTTATCTGTCCCCCCGGATAATGTTTTTCTATAGAAAAAAATTTATCTGTCCCCCCGGATAATGTTTTTCTATAGAAAAAAATTTATCCTGATAAAGTTTTTCTATAAAAAAAAAATTTATCCTGATAAAGTTTTTCTATAAAAAAAAATTTATCCGGATAAAGTTTTTCCATGGAAAAAACTTATCCGAATGCAAATTTCTATAGGAAACCCTTATCCATATGAAGGTTTTCCTTATCCTTATCAAAATTTCAATCGAAAAAAACTCTCCCCTCATAAATATCGACTCTTTTATCCCCCCTCCTCCCCTCAATTTATCCCTAATCCCCCACCTGCGCTATGACTCGGCTCTTGCGTGGCGTTGCCCACTTATATTCCGTTTAGAGGATTCTTAATTAATGCTCCCCTGCCACAGCGACATCGACACCGTCGACACATAACCTCAAAGAGCCGCAAACAATATACCTCTCAACCGCCCTCTCCCCCCAAATGACTTAAGACATTATCCCTAAATATTTGTATTTTGTGGCTTAAAAGGCCTCCGGAGAATTTGTCAACGAAAGCAAACAATAAAAATAAAAATATATGAAATACGAATGGAAAGAAGGAACTGCAAATAAAAAAGAAAGGAAAAACGTTTTCCATTGTTCTGTGCGATAAATGTGTGCATTGGGGTGTAACGTTTTGGATTTTTTTTTTAATGAGGGAGAAGAAATTTTTGTTGGAATTCGGAAGAGGGATTTCGGATAGCTAGATGTGATTAATATTGAAATTGAGCGAAAAAATAACAAATCTGAGTTCAAAGTTTGTCATATCCTGTCACACCTGAAGAAGTTTCAACCTTTTAAATTTTTTTGGACATTTTTTTTTTTTTTTTTGGTAATTTTTTGTTTTTTTTTTTTTTTCTATTTTTTGATCTGGTTTTTGGTTTTTTTTTTTGTTTTTTTGATAAATCCAATTTCTCAGCTAATTAAACATTTGTAATTGGATTGAAAATATATATGTATATATTTTTTTTTTTTTTTGCTTTTAGGCACCCACAGAAATTTTCAGAAATTTGGAAATGGTTTTTCGTCTGTTTCAAGCTCTGCAATTTTTTGCGCATTTTTTTTCTATTTTTTGCCAATTTTTTTCTATTTTTTGGACATTTTTTTGGTCTGTTTCGGTAATTTTTTTTGTTTTGATCATTTTTTTTGGTCTGTTTTTTCGATTTTTTTTTTTTTTTTTTTTTTTTTTGATAAATTCAATTTCTCAGCTAATTTTTAATTGGATTGAAAATATATATTTTTTTATTTTTGGGCACCCTTAGAAAATTTTCAGAAATTTGGAAGTGGTTTTCGAATAGCTGAATATGATTAACTTGACCTAACTGAAACCCGAAATATTAGTCCCGAGTTTGCCATATTCTGTCATAGCTGAATTTGTTTCAAGCTCTTCAATTTTTTTTGGCCATTTTCTGTTTTTATACCCCCCACCATAGTATGGAGGGTATATTAAGTTTGTCATTCCGTTTGTAACACCTCGAAATATACATTTTAGACCCCTCAAAGTATATTCTTAATCAGCATAAAATTCTATGTCGACTTATAAATGTCCGTCCGTCTGTCCGTCTATCCGTCTGTAGAAATCACTCTAGCTTCCGAATGAAATGAAGTAGGTTGATAAAATTTTACTCAAATGTGTAGTATGTCTGCAGGACTTTTGGTATTGAAAAAGGGCCATGTAGGTCTACGTCTTCGTATAGCCCCCATATAACAGTACCTCCCGATATGCGGTATTTTGATGATTGTAGCGAGATTCTTTTACCGGAATTGTTTCAAAATTAATATTAAAAGTTCGTAATTGATGCTACGGCTTAAGACAGAAAATGGGCCATGTAGGTGCACGTCTTCGTATAGCCCCCATATAGCGGTACCTCCCGATATTCGGTATTTTGATGATTTTAGCAACACTATTTACCGGAATTGTTTCAAATTTGGTATTTGAAGATTGTAATAGATACTATAGCATAAAACAGAAAATGGGTCATGTAGGTCCACGTTTTCATATAGCCCCCATATAACGGTACCTCCCGATATTCGGTATTCTGAGGATTTTAGCGACATTATATACCGGATTTGGTTCAAATTTGGTATTTGAAGTTCGTAATGGATACTACAGTCTAAGACAGAAAATTATCTGTGCAGGTCCAAGTCTTCGTATAGCCCCCATATAACGGTACCTCCCGATATTCGGTATTTTGATGATTTTGTCGACATTATTTACCGGAATCGTTTCAAATTTGGTATTTGATGTTCGTAATGGATGCTACAGCCTATGACGGAAGATTGTCTGTGCAGGTCCACGTTTTATAACCACCATGGTACCTCCCTATATTCCGTATTTTGATGATTTTTTGCTACATTCGGTATTTTTAAGATTCTAACAGAAGTTTTAAAGGATTTTATTGTTTTTAAGAATTGCCAAATTCGTTCCAAATAGTGGAGGGTATTCAAAGTTCGGCCCGGCCGAACTTACAGCTTTTTTACTTGTTTTTGGTCTTTTTTGCCTATTTTTTGGGCAATTTTTTGGTCTATTTTCTCAGCTAATTAACAATTTTTAATTGAATTGAAAATAATTTATTTATTTATTTATTTATTTTTTTTTTTTTTTTTGCACCCTCAGAAATTTTGAAGTGAATTTTCGAATAGCTGAATATGATTAATATGGAAATTGACCTAACTGGAACCCAAAATATGCGTTCCAAGTTTGTCATATTCTGTCATAGTTTGTTTCAAGCTCTTCAATTTTTTTGACATTTTTTGGTCATTTTTGGGTCTTATTTTTGGTCTTTTTTTTGGTCATTTTTTTTTTATTTTTTTTTTTTTTTTTTTTTTTTTTTTTGATAAATCCAATTTTTCAGTTATTTAACAATTTGTGGTCATTTTTTGTCTTTTTTGGTCTTTTTTTTTGGGATTTTTTTTTGTTAAATCCATTTTCTCATCTATTTAACAATTTTTACTTGGATCCACTTTTTTTTATTTTTTATATATTTTTTATTTTTTGGTTACCCTCTGCCCCTCAGAAAATCATTGTCAAATAATGTTGTTATTATCCCTGTTGATTGTCCCCTTCAGGGAGACACTTATAACCCAAAAAAAAAAAAGGTATCCCCAAAAAATGATGTCTTCTTTGTTTATTTGAACCATAAAATCTAGACTCATTAAGAATTGTAAAATAACCAAATTATGCAGAAGGACAATAAATTCAACTCCCCCACAAAATAACGACCAACGAAAAAAAATAGTAGATGGGATATGGGGTTCCTTGTTTGAAAGCTCCCAACATTTGCCCATTTGCTACTCCTCTTACACCAACCGGGAATATTGAATAACAACTGAATAACAACTAAAGAAAAAATGAGTAGTTGGGTCATGGGGTGCCTTGTTTGAAAGCTCCCACCATTCATTTGCTGCTCCTCTTGCGCCATCCGGGAATATTGATTTTTTTTTCTAGTGCAACTCACCCAAAGTCATAAAACCCTGTAACAACATAAACAACAACAACAACAAAATAATAATAATAGAATAAAAAGAAAATTTTGCCATGGGAGTTGGGGAGTTGTGCGGATCCCATGCATCCCATGTTTGACTACAAGTATTTGCTGTAGATTTCCTGTTGAGTATCTGAGAGTGTGTGTGTGTATGCGTGAGTTTTTTAACTTCCGTTTTTTTCGCCTTTGACGAAATCCCAGTTAGGCAACATTGTTGTTCTTGGCAGAAATGGCGCCGGCCGGTATGCAATGGTTTTTTGTATTCTGGCACACACGCACACACAATAATCAAATCAGGGAGAGACACAGAGAGAGAGGGCAAAGGACCATACAATTGTAGTAGAAGTTGTACTACAATACGATGATGGAGATATATTAAACATAGAAAAACGTGTGCTCTCCTATCACATTTGAAATACACACACATAGAGAGAGAAAATACAAAATTTATGTAAATAAACAAAAGCCCTAAAGGGCGGAATGGAAAATCCAAAGAAAATGTGAAAAGGAAGTCGAGCATGTATTTGTATAGTTGTCTGTTTGGGGTAGTAAAAATAGGGAGAGAGAGGGAGAAGAGAGTGTAAGTAAATAACATAAAAATTTTGAAGTATAATATAAACAAATAAAAGGGAAGAGAGAGGTGTGGGACGAGAGAGGAAGAGGACAAAAGAGAGGGAGAGGGCGAGAAGGAGAGAGGGGTTCTATTCCTTTTGGGGTAAACCAACTCTTTGCTTTAGCCTCAGCCAACAGGGGAAAATGTGTACCAACATTTACCAGCCCGTCAACACGAAAAGTATTACAGCATACTTTTAGGCACTTAACATGTATGCCAAAGGCGAGTAGATAAATATGGGGGACACGTTTCCAGCGAATATTTATGGGTCGAAAAGACAAATTCATACAGGTTTGCTTTGATGAGAAGGCCATTTAGAGGATTTCAGTAAAAAAATATACTCCAAAGATGTTTTGAAGTTAGAAAATATTGGATGTGGAGTAACTGAAGATATTGTCTTCAGTTCTTGAGGAAGTAATTTTCAAGTCACTGGGGATGTAATCTTCAGTTGCTGGAGGTGTAAATATCAAATTCAGACAAAAAACTTGCAGTTATTGCAAAATCGACCTTAAGTTGAAAAAAAGAGGTTAAAAAAATTTGACCTTTTGTGGGGGAGGTACCACAAGGAATGGTCCGATCTCCACAATCTTTATAGCAGATCTTGTATCGATGGAAATATTGGGATATGCCAAGTCCGGATGGAATCGGACGCAAATTTCGCGTTTTATGAGCTTCGTGGGTATTCAAAACTTTGACCCTTTGTGTGGGAGGTACCAGCAGGAATGGCCCAATCTCCACCATCTTTATAAAAGATGTTGTATCGATGGAAATATTGAGATGTGTGAAATATAAAGAGAATCGAATGTTAATTTCGCGTTTTATGAGCTTCGTGGGTATTCGAAACTTTGACCATTTGTGGGGGAGGTACCAGCAGGTATGGTCCGATCTCCACCATCTTTATAACAGATCTTGTGTTGATAGAAATATTGAGATATGCGAAGTCTGAATGGAATCAGATATTAATTTCACGTTTTATGAGCTTCGTGGATATTCAAAATTCTGACCCTTTGTGGGAGAGGTACCAGAAGGAATGGTCCGATCTCTACCATATTTATAGCAGATCTTGTGATAGTAGAAATAATGGGATGTGTTAAATATGAAGAGAATCGGATGCTTATTTCGGATTTTGTGAACGTTTTGATTATTCCAAACTTTGACCCTTTGTGGGGGAGGTACCAGAAGGAGTGGCCCAATATCCACCATTTTTATAACAGATCTTGCATTGAAAGAAATATGGAGATATGACAAGTCTGAATGGAATCGAATGTTTATTTCGCGTTTTATGAGCTTCGTGGTATATTCAAAATTTTGACCCTTTGTGGGAGAGGTACCAAAAGGAGTGGTCCAATCTCTACCATCTTCACAGCAGATCTTGTGTTAGTGAAAATAATGGGATGTGCGAAATATGAAGAGAATCGGATGCTTATTTCGGATTTTGTGAACGTTTTGATTATTCCAAACTTTGGCCCCTTGTGTGGGAGGTACCAGAAGGAATGGTCCGATCTCCACCATCTTTATAGCAGATCTTGTATCGATGGAAATATTAAGATGTGTAAAATATGAAGAGAATCAAATGTTAATTTTGAGATTTATGAGATTCGTGATTATTCAAAATTTTGACCCTTTGTAGGAGAGGTACCAGAAGGAGGGGTCCGATCGCTACCATCTTCACAGCAGATCTTGTGTTGGTGGAGGTAATGAGATGTGTGAAATTTGATGAGTATTGGATGCTTATTTCGGAATTTATGATCGATTTTGATTATTCAAAACTTTGACCCTTTGTGGGGGAGGTACCAGTAGGAATGGTCCGATCTCTACCATCTTTATAACAGATCTTGTGTTTATGGAAATATTGAGATGTACCAAGTCCGAAAGGAATCGAACGTTAATTTCGTGTTTTATGAGCTTCGTGGATATTCAAAATTCTGACCCTTTGTGGGAGAGGTACCAGTAGGAATGGCCCGATCTCTACCATCTTCACAGCAGATCTTGTATTAGTAGGTATAATGGTATGTGCGAAATATGAAGAGAATCGGATGCTTATTTCGGATTTTGTGAACGTTTTAATTATTCCAAACTTTGACCCTTTGTGGGGGAGGTACCAGAAGGAATGGTTCGATTTCTACCATCTTTATAGCAGATCTTGTATCGATGGAAATATTGAGATGTGTGAAATATGAAGAGAATCGAATGTTAATTTCGCGTTTTATGAGCTTCGTGGTATATTCAAAATTCTGACCCTTTGTGGGAGAGGTACCAGAAGGAGTGGACCGATATATCCCATCTTCACAGCAGAACTTGTATTAGTAGAAATAATGGGTTGTGTGAAATAAGAAGAGAACTGGATGCTTATTTCGGATTTTGTGAACGTTTTGATTATTTCAAACTTTGACCCTTTGTGGGGGAGGTACCAGAAGAAGTAGACCGATATATCCCATCTTCGTAGCAGATCTACGGTGAATAAATATATGGTGATGTGCGAAATTTGAAGACAATCGGGCCCTTATTTCATATTTTATACGAGTTATAATTATTCAAAATTTTGACCCTTTGTGGGGGAGGTACTCGATGGAGTGGACCGATATTTTCGATTTTCTCACCTGACCTAGCACTGATGCAAATATTAGATGAAAGCCAGCATAGAAGTCTTAGGTACCTAGAAGACCTCCCACAGTATTTTATAGCTAATGAACCTTTTTGAGCTCCTTCAAAGATTAGAAACATTTGAAAGGATATTTATACAGAAAGGACCTTCCAGAGAGTTTTTTTTTGAGGCAGAAGACTATCCGTACGTCTTATGTTGGTGAAAATCGTCAAAAGATCTTTGATAGTTAAAAGACTTTTATAGAAGGTCTTTGGTGTTCTTAAAATAATAAAACCTTTCAAATAGCTCACTCTCGGTTGGAGGTCATCCGGAGGGTATTCAAGACCAGAAATTGTAATTCAAATTATTTGATAAAAAAAATGTTTTGTGAAAAAAATGAATTTTGTAAAAAAATGAATTTTGTAAAAAAAAATTGTAAAAAATTTTGTAAAAAATTTTGAAAAAAAATTTTGTAAAAATTTTGTAAAAAATTTTGTAAAAAATTTTGTAAAAAAATCCAAATCGAACTTACCTGATACAATTAAGGCCTCATTTGGTCCGGTGGTATAGATGTTTCCCATGTTGCTGCTGTTGAGTTGCTTTCAATATTCGTTTATCCTTTGAGATTCCAAGAGAAAATTAATCCTTTGGGTTTTAGGGCAAATTATGATTTTTGAGGGTTTTTTTATTCAAATTTCACTTTTTACGTCAAACACAATTTTTTGAAAAATTCCAAAAAAAAATGCTTTTGGAATTTGTACAAATGCTGATCTTTTGGGGTTCTCTTTTCTGGATGAAGAGATTCACTTTTCACGTCACGAAAATTTCTTCTTTTCTAATTCCTTTATTTTTTTTGAGATTCCAGAAAAAAATATTCTTTCAATATCTGCTTTTGATTAAGGTCTTCTTTATATGAATCGCTCACTTTTCACGTTGCAAAAATTTCAATTTTTTATCTTTCAATTTTTTATCAATTTCTATTTTTTTATCTTTCCTTTGAATAGAAAAGACACACAATTTTTTTCTCAAATTTTCCAGAATTTTCCCATAGATTTTTCACAAAATTTTCACAATTTTTCTTTTTGTCACACTAAAATTAAAAAAAATCGAAAGAAATAAAATTATTATTTAATTTCTATGTCAAAGAAGATTTTTTGTGAAGAGCCTAAAAGCATGCTTTGTTTTTTGTATGACTTTTGATGATGGTCAGCCAAAAAAAAGGAGAGTGGTTGGAATATGTTGTAACAGGGTTGCCATTGTAGGTTAATTTGTGAAAAGAGACACATTTTTGGTAGGGAAAAATGAAAGTGGTCTCGGATAGGAGGACCATGATTCCAATAAGGAGGAAAAAGAGAAAGTAGGGTATAGGAATAGCCAGAATATAATTTTTATATCCTACACCACACAGTGGTAAGGTTATTATGTATTTGTAGAAGGAAGCGAGATAGACCCATAGTTAATTTTCAGTATCTTCATAGAATCACCTTCTGAGACGATTTATGCATGTCAGTCCGTCCGTCCGACCGTCTGTCCATGTATTTTTGTGAACAAAATGTAGGTCGCAGTTATTATCCAATTGAGATGAAATTTTCCAAACAATATTTATTCGGCTCAAGAACGAACCCTATTGAAATTGGTGAGAATCGGATGAAATTTAGATATAGATCTCATATATATCATCCACCGATTTCGGTTTAATCGTGCACCAAAGGGGTAATATAAGACGAAATGACCTGAATTTTGGCACATCCTACCAAATTCGGTCTAGAAGCAAGTGCATCAAATTTGGAGAAATTTTGCCAAGGTCAATTCAGATTTGGATATAGTTCCCATATATATATTTATCCGATTTCAAGGTTTTTGTGCACCAAATACGCCAATATCAGACCAAATGGTCTGAATTTTGTCAATTCCGACTGAATTCATCCTAGAAACATATACCTTAAATTTGGTGAAAATCGGTTCAGACATAGCTATATTTTAAGACTTGATATTAGCTCTATATTCCATTTTTTTCATCATTTTGCAAAAATAACATTTGTAATTGTTTTCAATAGATTCTAAGATTTTTTTAAACGACCTTCATCGAAATAAACGTGGATTTTTTAAAGAATTTTTTTTTCAAAGGACCTTCATCGAAATAAACGTGGATTTTTTAAAGAATTTTTTTTCAAAGGACCTTCATCGAAATAAACGTGGATTTTTTTAAGAATTTTTCTCAAAGGACCTTCATCAAAATAAACGTGGATTTTTTTAAGAATTTTTTTCAAAGGACCTTCATCAAAATAAACGTGGATTTTTAAAGAATTTTTTTGCAAAGGACCTTCATCAAAATAAACGTGGATTTTTTAAAGAATTTTTTTGCAAAGGACCTTCATTAAAATAAACGTGGATTTTTTTTAAGAATTTTTTTTCAAAGGACCTTCATCAAAATAAACGTGGATTTTTTTAAAGAATTTTTTTCAAAGGACCTTCATTAAAATAAACGTGGATTTTTTAAAGATTTTTTTTGCAAAGGACCTTCATCAAAATAAACGTGGATTTTTTAAAGAATTTTTTTGCAAAGGACCTTCATCAAAATAAACGTGGATTTTTTAAAGAATTTTTTTCAAAGGACCTTCATCAAAATGAACTTGGATTTTTTAAAGAATTTTTTTTGCAAAGGACCTTCATCAAAATAAACGTGGATTTTTTAAAGAATTTTTTTGCAAAGGACCTTCATCAAAATAAACGTGGATTTTTTAAAGAATTTTTTTGCAAAGGACCTTCATCAAAATAAACTTGGATTTTTTAAAGAATTTTTTTTCAAAGGACCTTCATCAAAATAAACGTGGATTTTTTAAAGATTATTTTTCAAAGGACCTTCATCAAAATAAACGTGGATTTTTTAAAGATTATTTTTCAAAGGACCTTCATCAAAATAAACGTGGATTTTTTAAAGATTATTTTTCAAAGGACCTTCATCAAAATAAACGTGGATTTTTTAAAGAATTTTTTTCAAAGGAAAACAGTTGTCGTAAACCAATAATGTCCATTGTTTAGATATAAATTTCGTAGTTTTCCCATTTCCATTAACAAGTGGCAGATCTCACCATCGATAAAGAGTTGGGTCGGAAACGATGAAACTCTTTGGTTGATTTTGAAGTTCCATGTTGGCAAAAGGAATACTAGCAAAAAACCTAGTTTGTTCAGTTCCAGAACCTAAAACAATCTACAACTTTTAAAAATTTTCCATTTTAGTGCCCTTGAAAAAATTTAAAAATTTTTATGAATTTAATTTCTAATTTTTTTCCATGGTTTCCTTTTAATTGTTTTGTTTTATGAATTTCCAGTGCCTAGAAGTCACTCTACAGCCTTTTTCCAATTCGCAGTCTCTTCAGCCATTTTCCAATTGTCAAAATTTCCTTAAAATTCAGTTTTGTTCATTAATGGCAATGGCAACACTTGCAATTTACAATCATATCCCACATACACATGAACTCCTTAAAGTATGCTTTAGTTTTTTGGTGCATTTGCCAATAGACCAGCAAATTGGGGGGCAAAGAGAGAGAGGGAGAGAGCGCGAGAAAAGAACATTAAAATTGAGAGTTGTTTGGGGCATTTTGTTTTGCAAATTGGTATTTTTGTTTTTTTTTTTTCAACTTTTTCCTCTCCTTCTCCCTTTTGCCCTCCCGCAACTTCCATTTCACATCGAAATAAACCAATATGTATAGGTTTTGAATTCTAATTTAGAATTTGCATTGCTACGAACAACCACAACAAAGCCCCGGCTGTGCACAATTAATAATTCCAAGTTCTGCGGTTAATAATTTTACAAAAAATATGCAATTTCTTATCAAAATAATTTACTCCACACTTATTTATGTGTGTGTACACAGATGTTTGGATAAATTAATAACTGTAATTAAATGCCGTATACACACATATGATTTTTTTTTTTGGAATTTAGCTGTTGTTTTTGTTTTATATATATGCGTTTGTTTTTTTGTTAATTATTCCACTTGCAAACCGGCAGCGGCAACGGACGGCAGCACAGGGCCCAGGAATAAGACAAGCCAGACAAAATCAAATTTGCCAAAAACTGACGAGACACACACAACGGCGAACGCGAGACGACGACGACGCACCAAAACAAAACAACCTCACGAAACGAACGCAAAAATCATTCTAATTTTCAATGAAAACATCCACTTCCAAAATCCAAGAGAGAGCGAGTGACTGTTTCATCTTTGGCAGCCGGCCCGGCCTGCTCTGCTGGTGGTGGGTATCCAATGTTTTGTTTTTATAATTGTTGTTGTTGTGTGTGACTGCCACTTTGGGGTGGCGCGTACACTCATAATCTATGACGTCACCATTTCAAAATATTATAAAATGGAAATTGTATCCAAAACAGAAGCTGTGTAAATCAGTCAGAGAGCAATGTGAATAAAATTCTGAGCGAGGGAGAGAGAGAGAATTCTATATTGCAGTGTTGCCAATGTGGCGCTGTTGTATGGTTATTTTGGCGTTTTTTTAAGTATGGTTGGTGAAGCGATTTTTATGGCATTTTAACCATGGTCCGATGAAATTAAAGCTACTAATTGATTTAATTTATCATATGATACGATAAAAAAATTATGATATGATAAATTATGATATAAAAAATTACCAATTGATTTTATTTATCATATGATACTGCCAAAACGTGCCTCATCGAAATATCCAAATCCGTTTCAGGGCATTGGCCCAAACTTGGTACATCGTAATATTATTGTCAAACTTAAATCAAAAACAGAGATGGCCCATATCGGTCCACTCCTTCTGGTACCTACCCCCCAAAATGTCAAAGAAAATAATAAGTTAAGTTCTATAATCCAAGCACAGAAAAAGAACATCCAATTTTGTGCCATCTTTGCAAATCGTAATATTTGTCTCGGTGCTAGGCATAGTGTGAAAATGAAAAGTATCGACAAAAAAAATCGAAATTAAAAAAATATATTTTAGTGCACTGGGAGAGAAAGGATAATCCGATTTTTCTCCAACTTTGCAGCAATGCTAAGATTAGTGCAAAAATTGACAGTATCAGGCCGCTATTTCCAGAACATTTGGAGTCGATCTAGGGATTTTCGTCCGTCCGTTTGACTGGCTGATGCGCATGATATCTCTCGAAGGAAGCATCCGATTTGGTCGAAACTTGGTAAATCGTAATATTATGGTCAAACATAGATCGAATTCGGAGATGGGCAATATCGGTCCACTCCTTTTGGTACCTCCCCAATAAAACACCAAAATTTAAAAAAAAAATACTGAACAGGAAAAGAAAGGATAATCCGATTCTGCTCCAATTTTCCAAATCCTAATATTAGCATCACTCCTTCCGATACCTTCCTCACAAAATGTCAAAAAATTTTTAAGAAAATAATTTGGCTAATAGAACAAGAAAAGATCGTCCAATTTTGTGCCATCTTTGCAAATCGTAATATTTTTATCAGTGCTAGGTCATATTAAGTATCTCCCCCACAAAAGCTCAAATTTTTCGAAGAAAATATATTAACTCAGAGATAAAAAAAAATCATCCAATTTTACTCCAACTTTGCAAAACGTAATATTTTTATCAGTGCTAGGTCAGGTGCAGAAATGGACAATATCGGTTCACGCCATTAAGTATCTCCCCCACAAAAGCTCAACATTTTTAAAGAAAATTATTTACCTCAGGGATCAGGAAAATATCATCTCATTTTGTGGAAACTTTGCAAATCGTAATATTTTTATCGATGCTAGGTCAGGTGCGAAAATGGACAATATCGTTCCACTCCATTAAGTATCTCCCCCTCAAAATCTCAAATTCTTCGAAGAAAATATTTTACCTCAGAGATCAAGAAAAATTATCCAATTTTGTGCAAACTTTGCAAATCGTAATATTTGTATCACTGCTAAGTATAGCGCGAATATGGACAATATCGACCCGCTCCATCATGTAACTGCCCCACAAAAGTTCAAAATTTCGAATAATTATAACTGTTTTAAAATGTGAAATAAGAGTCCGATTCCTTTCAAATTTCGCACATCTCAATATTTTTATCATTACAAGATCTGGTGTAAAGATCGGATATATCGAACAACTTCTTATGGTATCTCCCCCACAATGGGTTAAATTCTTGAACAATAATTACTCTCATAAAATACGAAATTAGCATCCGATTCTCCGCAAATTTCACACATCTCAATATTTCTACCAACACAAGATCTGGTGTGAAGATGGAATGTATCGGTCCACTCCTTCTGGTGCCTCTCCCACAACGGTTCAAAATTTTGAATAAATAAGACTCTTATAAAATGCGAAATAAGAAACCGGTTCTGTTCATATTTCCCACATCCAAATATTTTTACTAACACAAGACCTGGTGTGGAGATGAAATGCATCGCTCCACTCCTTATTGTACCTCCCCTACAGCGTGTCAAAATTTTGAATGATAATAGAGCTCATAAAACGCGAATTGAGCTTCAGATTCTCTTCAAATTTCGCACATTCCAATATTTCTACTAACACAAGATCTGGTGTGAAGATGGAATGTATCGGTCTAAGCCTTCTGGTACCTCCCCCACAGAGGGTCAAAATTTTGAATAATCATGGAGCTCATAAAATACGAAATAAGCATCCGATTCTCCTCAAATTTCAGACATCGCAATATTTTTATAAATACAAGATCTGGTGTGATGATGGAATATATCGTATTACTCGTTCTGGTACCTCCCCCACGTCGGGTCAAAATTTTTTAACAATAATGGAGCTCATAAAACACAAATGGACTCATCAGATTCTCTTCAAATTTCATACATCGCAATAGTTTCACTAACACAAGATCTGGTGTGAAGATGGAATGTATCGAAACACTCGTTCTGGTACCTCCCCCCCAATGGGTTAAATTTTTGAATAATTGTGGCTCTCCTAAAATGCAAAATCAGCATCCGATTCTCATCAAATTTCCCACATCTCAACATTTTTAGCAACACAAGATCTGGTGTGAAGATGGAATATGTCGGATAATTTCTTCTGGTATCTCCCCCAATGGGTCAAAATTTGGAATAATTATAACTTTCATAAAATACGAAATAAGCAACCGATTCTCCGCAGATTTCGCACATCCTAATATTTTTACTAACACAAGATCTGATGTGAAGAAGGAATATATCGGACCACCCGTTCTTGTACCTCCCTCACACCGGGTCAAAAGTTTAATAATTATAAGTCTCATAAAATACGAAATAAGCAACCGGTTTTTTTTAACACAAGATCTGGTTTCATGATACAGACACCATGCTTGGACTGAAATTTTGGGAAATTTTTACCGCTGGCAAGTCCTCATTTTGAAGAACGCGAAGAAAAAGGAAGAAAGGCGCAACGCACAGAATACCCCAAAATTTTCGGCGGATATGGGGAAGACGACGATGCCTTTGAAGATGTGGCTCTACGTAGGCAATATGCCATTGGTACCCATTGCAAACTTCAAATTTGAAACAAATCCGCCGAAAAGTGCAGTTAAAATCATCAATATACCGAATATAGGGAGGACTATAATGGGTCCTCCCTATATTCGGTATATTGATGATGGCTATGTGAAAACGTTGATCTACAAAGGCAATATTTTGTCATAAAACTTAGTATCCATTGCGAACTTTAAATCCCAAAATTTGAAATAGTTCCGCTGAAAAAAAGTAGCTGAAATCAACAAAATACCGAGTATAGGGAGGTACACTTATATGGGTACTATACCTAAACGTAGATCTATATGGATGGTTCTTTGCAAAAATGCTTCCCACATAAAGGGAAGGTCATATGCCAATTTATAGCAAATTTGAAACAGCCAAGGCAAATTAAACCTAGAGCTACAGTTATATGGGGCTGTATCAAATTGTGGACATATATGACCTGCTTTAGTGATACATACTCTGGCTTATTTAACATGAAATGACAAATATTTTCTTTAAAAAAATGGCATTTAACATTTCTTCCCTTTATAAAAATTTCTATTTCATATTTTCATAGAACAAGAATTGAGCCTCAATTCGTCTGTCTTAATTTTTTTTTTTTTTTTTTAAACAATATTTTTTATAATTTTTTTCGCTCAAAATTTATTTCTTTTATAAAATTTCCATATTTTTAAATTTAATTGAAACTTGTTCTATGTTAGCATTGGTCTGTTCCAAAACTCCAGCAAAGTAAACATTTTTATAACGGATTTTTGGATTTTTCTTCTAAAAAAATATATTTATTTTATAATTTTTTTTCGCTCAAAATGTATTTCTTTTATAAAATTTCCATATTTTTAAATTTAATTGAAACTTGTTCTATGTTAGCATTGGTCTGTTCCAAAACTCCAGCAAAGTAAAAATTTTTACAACGATAACCGATTTTCCTTTTATGGTAACGAAAAAAATCAGAAATAGTAGATACTTGCAGGTCCTGGAACAGAGCATTTAATAAAAGATATTAATGGTTAACAGCAGCCCTTTTTTATATTGAGACACTTTTATTATTTTCAAATTTTTTTAAATATTTCTAAAAATTATAAAAAATTCTTTGTTGCAGGTCCTGGAACAGAGCATGTAATAAAAGATATTAATGGTTAATAGCAGCCCTTCTTTATATTGACAAACTTTTATTATTTTCAAAAAAAAAAAAAATTGTATAAATATTTCCAAAAATAATAAAAAAAATTCGTTGTAGTGGCATATTTTTTGTAAAAATAAAAAATACAACTCCCATTTGTTGTTATATTGAGAACTTGATGACATTAATTATTGTGATGATTTCCACGTTAAATTTAAAATTATATATTTATAAAATTATAATTTTAAATTTAAAATTATAAATATCTCCTCTTATTATTTTTGTGATCATTCCCACGTTAAATTAAAAATTATAAATTTATAAAATTTAAATATTAAATTTAAAATTATAAATATCTCTTATTATTTTTGTGATCATTCCCACGATAAATTTAAAATTATAAATTTATAAAATTATAATATTAAATTTAAAATTATAAATAACTCTTAATTTGAATACAAAAATTCCCCATTTCTTTGCAGAAAATGCTATTTCTAACGTTTTTTTCCTTTAAAATACCCGCTACATTGACAACACTGGTTGATGAGTACTCATTAACCTTGTTGTTACACAACTCTACCGATAACCGCTAACCACAAAACAACGTTGATTTGTTTTTGCATGTGTTTGCATAGAGTGAGAGAGCGAGTGAGAGGGAGGAAAAACATGAGAGCGATAACAAACGATTACCTCTCCATGATTGTCATCGATAAATTTCAGCAAGCGTCACGAATTTCATTCTTTTGTTGTTTTCTTTCGTCAATTACGAGTGGAGCTGTGAATTTTTGGTGTTAATCTTCATTTTGGCGAAAAGGAAAGCAATAAAATAGATAATTAATTACGCCAAAATATGAAAAACATTACGACGAAGCCGACGATTGAAGGAAACAACAAGTAAAGAGTTTTGGTGTGGCGAGGAAGAAGAAAACTGGAAAGGAAACAGGGCAGCAGCATCGCAAAAAACGGGAAAGAGTGTTTGGTGAAAAGGTGAGCATTTTTTTCTGCCATCGGTGGTTTTTTTTGTATGGCTTGAAGGTGAGAGTGCCAGCCATCCAGTCAGTGTGCATGAGCGGGCTAGTGTGCAAATAATTTTTTGCTGCTACACTTTTGGTGGAGAAACTTGGAAACCGTATAGAGGCCACGGGGAAAAACATGGCTCCAAAGTGGTAACCTGCAGAGGTTGGAAACGCAGCAGAGGTTGTTTTTAAGGTTTATTTGTTTACTTTAATAAGTATTATTATTATATTTGCAAACATGTTTCATCATTGTTTGTTTTGTCTTCTCTTTGCAGCTTAAGGCCTTAGATCGTCATCATTTGGTCTGGAGTAGCAGTCAAAGGGAACTTCAATTGAATTATATTTTGGAATTAATTTGTGTTTGAACACCTGGCGATTTTGGAAAACCCACTTTGACCTCCGCACACACACACACACTCAGCACACTTGCTTGCCTCGCTTCCCATAATATTTGCAACATACACACACACGCCGCGCCGCACTGCACTGCACCGCAGCCTGACAGACTGATACCATGACTGATTACAGTGATTTGGATCGCCAAATTGAACAGCTAAAACGCTGTGAAATAATCAAAGAAAACGAAGTCAAAGCCTTGTGTGCCAAGGCCCGTGAAATCCTCGTAGAGGAGGGTAATGTCCAACGTGTCGATTCACCGGTTACCGTTTGCGGCGACATCCACGGTCAGTTCTATGACCTCAAGGAGCTGTTCAAAGTTGGCGGTGATGTTCCCGAAAAGAATTATCTCTTTATGGGCGATTTTGTCGATCGTGGCTACTACAGTGTGGAAACCTTTCTACTGCTTTTGGCGCTCAAGGTACGCTATCCCGATCGCATAACACTGATACGTGGTAATCATGAATCTCGTCAAATTACCCAAGTCTATGGTTTCTACGATGAATGTCTGCGCAAATATGGCTCGACCGCAGTGTGGCGTTATTGTACGGAAATCTTTGATTATCTCTCGCTCTCGGCCATCATTGATGGCAAAATATTTTGTGTCCACGGTGGCCTATCACCATCCATACAGTATTTAGATCAAATTCGTACCATAGATCGTAAGCAGGAAGTGCCGCATGATGGTCCCATGTGTGATTTACTGTGGTCAGATCCCGAGGATCAAACTGGTTGGGGTGTATCACCCCGTGGAGCGGGTTATCTGTTTGGCGCCGATGTTGTAATGCAATTTACGCGCACCAATGACATCGATATGATCTGTCGTGCCCATCAATTGGTTATGGAGGGTTTCAAATGGCATTTTGGCGAGGCGGTACTTACGGTGTGGTCAGCACCGAATTACTGTTACAGGTGAGTTGAATGGAATATGTAAGAGAATTTTAATTAAATTTTATTTGCAGGGAGAATAATAGTTCGGAATTTTTGGATGCTATTAGGAATACTAGGAGCTCTCCTGGGTTCAGTGAGGATCTGTTGTAACATATTAGAAAAAACTCGTTTAGGGTCTCTTCTAGGATCAGTCTGCAATTGTTACCACATAACTTTAACGACATAGATTTTACTCCACCTTCCCAGTGAGGAATGTTAAAAATACCACATGGACTGCGTAGATAAGAATGCAGTTGAGTGTGCTAGTCGAGGGACACTACACACTTCTAGTTTCAGAGGGTCACATTTAAAAGAAACAATATTTGAAGTCGCTATCTGCGATAAATTAAGAAGTAGAAAATAGGTCCTCAGATCAGTCCCCATATAATGGTACTTCCCTATTTTCGGTATTTTGGTGATTTATGCTACATTATTCACCGGAATTGTTTCGAATTTGGTATTTCAAGTCCGTTTTGGATACTACAGCCTAAGGCTGAAATTTGTCTGTGCAGGTCCACGTCCCGCCCCCATACAACGGCACCTCCCGATATTCGGTATTTTGGTATTTTCAAACATTGATTTTTAAAGAATATTCTTCAAACGTGGATTTTTAAAGAATATTTTTCGAATGTGGATTTTTAAAGAATATTTTTCAAACGTGGATTTTTTAAGAATATTCCTTAAAAGATAATTTTTAAAGAATATTTTTTAAACAAGGATTTTTGAAGAATATTTTTCAAATGAGGATTTTTAAAGAATATTTTTTAAACGAGGATTTTTTAAGAAAGTCTTTCAAACGTGGATTTTTAAGGAATATTTTTTAAACGAGGTTTTTTAAAAAATGTCTTTCAAACGTGGATTTTTAAAGAATATTTTTTAAACGAGGATTTTTAAAGAATATTTTTCAAACGTGGATTTTTTAAGAATATTTCTTAAAAGAAAATTTTTAAAGAATATTTTTCAAACGTGGATTTTTAAAGAATATTTTCTAAACGAGGATTTTTAAAAAATATTTTTCAAACGTGGATTTTTAAAGAATATTTTTCAAACGTGGATTTTTAAAGAATATATTTCAAACGTGGATTTTTTAAAGAATATTTTTCAAACGTGGATTTTTTAAAGAATATTTTTCAAACGTGGATTTTTTAAAGAATATTTTTCAAACGTGGATTTTTTAAAGAATATTTTTCAAACGTGGATTTTTTAAAGAATATTTTTCAAACGTGGATTTTTTAAAGAATATTTTTCAAACGTGGATTTTTTAAAGAATATTTTTCAAACGTGGATTTTTTAAAGAATATTTTTCAAACGTGGATTTTTTAAAGAATATTTTTCAAACGTGGATTTTTAAACAAAATTTTTTAAACGTGGATTTTTAAAGAATATCTTTCAAACGTGGTTTTTTAAAGAATATTTTTCAAACGTGGATTTTTAAAGAATATTTTTCGAACGTGGATTTTTAAAGAATATTTTTCAAACGTGGATTTTTAAAGAATATTTTTCAAGAAAAATAAGAGGATGATTTCTTGAATTTTTTCAGGGTTTTTTCAGAATATTTTTCAAGGACAAAGTGAGAAGCAACGTGGATTTTTTTAAGAATATTTTTCAAGGAATTGTTTCAAGTTTGGTATTTGAAGTTAGTAATGGATACTATAGCCTATGACAGAAAATTGTCCAAGCAGGTCCACGTTTTGGTATAGCCCCCATATAATAGTACCTGCCAATATTCGGTATTTTGATGATTTTAGCGACATTATTCAACGGAATTGTATCGAATTTGGTATTTGAATTTCGCAATGGATATTACAGCCTATGACAGAAAATTTTCTGTGCTGGTCCATGTCTTCGTATAGCCCTTATATAAAGGTACCTCCCGATATCCGGCATTTTGATGATTTTAGCTACATTTTTCACAGATTTTTTTCAAGTTTCGAATCTGAATATTAATAACATAACGGCAGCGTTCGACATTTTTAAGATTTTAACAGAAACGGATTTTCTTATATTTTTGAAAATTGCCAAATTTGTCCCAAATGGTGGAGGGCGTTCAAAGTTCGGCCCGGTAGAACTTACAGCTTTTTTTACATTGGCAAAATTCATAATTGATGTTTTATATAATTTCTTAATTTTTCTTCTCTTTTCTCTCCCTCTTTCAGGTGTGGCAATGTGGCAGCTATATTGGAACTAAACGAGTACCTGCATCGTGATTTTGTTATATTCGAAGCAGCGCCCCAAGAAAGTCGAGGTATACCATCGAAAAAGCCTCAGGCGGACTATTTCCTTTAAAAGTAAAACAAAAGAAAAAAATATCACAGCAACAACAATGCCACCCTCAAAACCCCCTTCTAGACTACAACAACTACTCACTACTATAAATCATCAAGATAAGCTGCAGTCCCACACACACACATCAAGAAAGCAACAAAATTCAATATAAAATGTTGAAGAACTACAATAAAACGACAAAAAAAAAATAAAACAAAAATAAAAAAAATTGCAAAAAAACAAACCAACCAACCATTTAAACAATCAACGTTTTGCCCCCAAATCCGATTTGTTTATTTACACACCAAGCTTCACCCAAACTTATTTATAGTTATGACTTTTCTAACTTGGCCTTAAGGCATGGATACAAAAAATTAAATTTGGGAGATGTTAAATCATTAAAAAAAAGAAAACAACAGAGATCGACAGACAGATATACATACATATATATACTTAAATGTTAGTTATAGTAATCTAAGTATTAAGCTAGTAAAACAACAAAAAGAAAAACATCTCCATTTTATATTTAAAGAAAAAAAAAAAAACAAAAACAGAAAATTTATAAAAAAAAAAATAAACGAACAAAAATGATTATAAAAATTAATAGATTTATACAAACACCAATTTCTTCTGCAAACCAGTCCTTACTTTGAATATAGACTTTTTATTTTGATTTACGATTAGCTTATGTTGCAAGACTTCACACATCTAACAACATAATCGTTATCTTATTTTTTTATTTAAATAAATTTAATTTTTTTAACTTTTTTTCTTTGATTTTTTTCTCATCATGATTTTGAAAAAAGAAATACACCATTTAAACAACAGCAACTCAATAAACAAATGATCACCTAAAAAATCACAATTAATTGTTTTCGAAAATTTCAAAAAAAAGCCGAAACACTAGCCAATAGATTGGTAAGCAAAAAAAAAAAAAAACGAAAATTGAGTTATGGAAAATGTGTAAAGAAAAAAAAAAAAAAAACAAAAAAAAGGAAAGTTAAGCAGAAATATATATTGAGAAAATAAAAGAATCAAATCATTAAATCTAAAATCTATAATTTTGCAAAATTTCTTTCGAAAGGAATAGTAGGCTAGGTTAGAGGATGTTTAGCTAACTACCTCACGTGGATTTTTAAAGAATATTTTCCGAACGTGGATTTTTAAAGAATATTTTTCAAATGTGGATTTTTTAAAGGTTATTTTTCAAAGGAGGATTTTTTAAAGGTTATTTTTCATGGATTTTTAAAGAATATTTTTCAAACGTGGATTTTTAAAGAGTATTTTCCAAATGTGGATTTTTTAAAGGTTATTTTTCAAACGTGGATTTTTTAAAGGATATTTTTCAAACGTGGATTTCTTTAAAGAATATTCTTCAAACGTGGATTTTTAAAGAATATTTTTCAAACGTGGATTTTTAAAGAATATTTTTCAAACGTGGATTTTTAAAAAATATTTTTCAAACGTGGATTTTTAAAAAATATTTTTCAAACGTGGATTTTTAAAAAATATTTTTCAAACTTGAATTTTTAAAGAATATTTTCCGAACGTTGATTTTTAAAGAATATTTTCCGAACGTGGATTTTTAAAGAATATTTTTCAAACGTGGATTTTTAAAGAATATTTTTCAAACGTGGATTTTTAAGAATATTTTTCAAACGTGGATTTTTTAAAGAATATTTTTCGAACGTGGATTTTTTAAAAAATATTTTTCAAACGTGGATTTTTTAAAGAATATTTTTCAAACGTGGATTTTTAAAGAATATTTTTCAAACGTGGATTTTTTTAAGGATATTTGTGGATTTTTAAAGAATATTTTCCGACCGTGGATTTTTAAAGAATATTTTCCGAACGTGGATTTTTAAAAAATATTTTTCAAACGTGGATTTTTAAAGAATATTTTCCGAACGTGGATTTTTAAAAAATATTTTTCAAACGTGAATTTTTAAAAAATATTTTTCAAACGTGGATTTTTAAAAAATATTTTTCAAACGTGGATTTTTAAAAAATATTTTTCAAACGTGGATTTTTAAAAAATATTTTTCAAACGTGGATTTTTAAAAAATATTTTTCAAACGTGGATTTTTAAAGAAAATTTTTCAAACGTGGATTTTTAAAGAATATTTTCCGAACGTGGATTTTTAAAGAATATTTTCCGAACGTGGATTTTTAAAAAATATTTTTCAAACGTGGATTTTTAAAAAATATTTTTCAAACGTGGATTTTTAAATAATATTTTTCAAACGTGGATTTCTTTAAAGAATATTTTTCAAACGTGGATTTCTTTAAAGAATATTTTTCAAACGTGGATTTTTAAAGAATATTTTTCGAGAACAACAAGAGAATTTCTTGAATTATTTTTCAGAATATATTTAAAGAACGGAAAGAGAATTTTTTCTTGATTTTTTCAGAATATTTTTCAAGGACAAAAAGAAAATAATTTCTTGAATTTTTCAGAATTTTTTTCAAGGACAAAAAAGAATGATTTTTTCAAAATATTTTTCAAGGACAAAAAAAAATAAACGAGGATTTTTTTAGGGATATTTTCAAGGACAAAAAGGGAAAAAAACTAAGGACAAAAAGAGAATAAACGTGGATTTTTCAAGGACAAAAAGGAGTGCTTTTTTGATTATTTCCGAATATTTTCAAGGACCAATCATTGATTGATTGAAGGAATATTTTTGCAAGGAGAAATAATGGGGTTTTCAGACAAGGGATTTTATGCTAGACATATACAGGGTGAGATGAAAAAACTGCAACCGTGATACTGGTAGCGTAGCACGACTTCAATGAAGTGGTCGGAAGAAAACAGCAACATCAACAGAAATGGTTCGAAAAGTAATGAAGCGACTTGATCGAAACCCGCGTCGCAGGGCCGAAAATGGTTCGTGAGCCGATCATATCGCAATATTCCATTCGGCAAATATTGAAAAATGAGCTCGGGGCAAAGCCATTGAAAAAGAGAAAGAAAATATACTTAAAAGAGCTAAAGAGTTTCTTCGCTTGGCTGAAAGTGGTGAACTGCCGAATTTGGTTTTCTCCGATCTCTGATGAGAAAACATTCGTTGTCCAGCAGTTTGCCGATGGTCGCTCTCCGCTCGTATTAATCGACCTGGCATCGGAATATTATTATATTATTGCGAACATATTCTGGAGGGTGTATTAAAGCCTTGGGCACGCAAACATTTTGTCCGCAAAACTTGGACATTCCAAGAGGACTCAGCCCCATCGCACTCAGCACGTGCCACCCAAGAATCCAAAATCTTCGGATACCAATCCGTTGGCCTACTGTGTCTGCAGTATTTTGGAAAGCAAGGTTGGCACTAAAAAACAACCAAAGTGTCGATCACCTCAAGCAAGCGCTTCTCCGGGAATGGGCCAAAATACCGCAGAGCAACATTCGGGCAGCGTGTGTCGGTTTTATTGGCCGTTTGAAGGCCATAATTCGTGCCAAAGGTGAACAATTCGAAGAAATCTAAACTTATTCTAAAGTTTGATGCAATTTCGGGCATTTTTTGCTTTCATTCAATAAAATTTTGAAAAAAAAAAAATGTAAAAATTATTGCGTTTGATTTTGTTGCAGTTGTTTTATCTCACCGCGTGTTCCGAATATGAACTTTTTTAACATATTTTTCAAGGATAAATGTATGTTCCGCCCAGAGATGGGCCAAGGGTGCCCTCAAAAATGATTTTCTAAAAAGTAGCTGCTAAAATTAAAACAATCCCCCTTATGTGTGTGTTTTTTTAAGGTCATTGCAATGGAAATTAAAGTGTTTTATTTGTTTTTTTTTTATTTTTCGTGACGTTACTGGGCCTGATGAAGTGTATCCAAAAATATTTCATATGGATCAGTGACCTTAATTGCTTAAATTTTGTAATGGAAATTTGATAAAGGTTGAAAAAAATAATTCAAAAGAAAAAAAATATGTTTTCGTTGTGATTTATTTAATTTTGAATTTTTTGAAATATAATATTTAATCTGATTATTTGTATTATTAATTAAAAACTATAAATTACTATATAATACTTTAAATTAAGAACGCCAACAACAATTATTAATTATTATTTGACAAGGGGTTAATGAACTTTTTGAACTGAGAAAATTTAAAACACACATTGGATTGGCATTTATTTACCTTTTGCATTACATCGTTAAAATATTTCAAAATCGACAATGACACAGGGCTACAAAATAATATTTTTTTTATCACCATTTTGAATAAGTTTGTGATTTTGAAGAAAAAATAGTATTACCGGATCATGGAGGGAGAACTTATTGATAAAATTTGTTTTGAAAGCAACTCCAAGGCCCCCAGAGTTTTTTCTTTAAAAAAATATTTTTTTAAAGACATATTTTTTAAGGTCTGAAAAGGTTGTAATTGGGGATTTTAGAATATTTTTGAGAACATCTTTTTAAGAAAATTGTCAGAATATAATTCAGAATGTTTTTCAATGGAGGATTTTTTTAAGAAAATCAGATTTGTTATTTGATTTTTTAAAAAGTTGTTAAAAACGTTTTGTAAACCTAAAATTATCAGAGACTTAATACCTCGAAATATTCTCCAATGGTGGATTTTTGAAATATTTTTAAGGAAAATCAGAATTTTTATTATATTTTTTTAATTGTTAACAAAATTTTAAAAATGTGTAATAAATTGTCCGAGACTTAATATTTTAGTGAATTTTTCAATGGAGGATTTTTGAAAATTTTTTAAGAAAAATCTGATCTTATATTTAATTTTTTTTAAAAATGGGTAAAAACATTTTTAAAACCTGAAATTAATTTGTAAAAATGATATATTTCTGTTCATTTTTCAATTTCGGATTTTAGAAATATTTGTTTAGGGTTGTTTTTAGGAACATTGGATTTTTTATTAACATTTTTAAAATTTTATTTTCTACTTTTTATTTTAATTATTTTTTATTTGAAAACCCCGTAACTAATTTTTAAAAATAATCACTGACATAATACTTCATATATTCTTTAATTGAGGATTTTTGAAATATTTTTTTAGGGAAAATCTGGTTTTTTAATTATTATGTTTTTTTTTTAATTGTCAACAATATTTTAAACCCCTGTAAATAATTTTTAAAAATATTTCGGAATATATTTTGTAATTGATTTTTTTTTGATTTTTTAAGGAGTTTTTTTTTTGGAAAATTTGATTTTTTTAATAATTGTTAATAACGTTTTAAGAACCTGTAATAAATTTTCAAAAATTTTAAACTATTAAAAACATTTTAAAAACTTGTAAAAATTGTCAGAGACTTATACCTCGGAATATTTTTCAACGGTAAATTTTTGAAATATTTTTTAGGAAAATAAAACTTTTATTAACATTTAAAAAAAAAAATGGTAAAAATAATTTATAACCCAGTTATTAATTTTTTAAAATTTTCAGCGACATTTCGAAACCCTGTAGTTATATTCAAAAAATTGTCAGAGATGTAATACTTCAGCAAATTTTTTATGGGAAGTTTTGAAATTTTTTTTTAGGAAAATCAAATTTTTTTGACATATTGAAAAATTGGTAAAAATATTTTAAACTCCTGTAATTAATTTTGAAAAATTATCAGCGGCATAATTTATAGATGGTTTTAAAATATTTTTAAGGATTTTTCAGGAAAATCGGATTTTTTGTTGGATTTTTTCAAGAAATTGTTAAAAACCTTTCAAAAATTATCAACGGCTTATTTTATTTTTAAAAACTTGATTTTTTTTTTTTAAATATTAAAGATTAAGAAAATCTTTGAAGAGTGTTGTGTTGAAGTAAATTGTTTTGAGAATATAAATAAATTTCAATATTGATGATGATCGTCGTTGCCGATCGAAATATTAGAAATAAAAATATGAAACAAAATTTATTGTTTTTTCTATCTGCTGACCATGAGCCAAATTAAATAACAAAAAATATTTTTTTTCCTAAGATTGGCAAGGTAAACTGACAAGAGTTCTTGTAACGTAGAGTAGGTATGTTTTGAAAATGTGCCACCCAAGTATCTATATTCTTGTAGCACTGTGTAATTACAAATACAATTTGTTACGGTTTTTTAAAAGTGAATATCACTTTTTTTGGAAGTGAAATGAAAATCACAATCGCACTGTGAGCGCCAAGTCTTTATAAAGGAGGCGCTTTGGGATTTTTCGGTTTCACTTTTTTTGGAGGGTGACAATATTGAAAAACGTTTGCGGTTGTCAAAATTGTAAGAAAGGAAAACCTGAAATAAAAAATAAATCAAAATGAAACTCTATGTGATTTTGTTGCTATATCCGGTCGTGTGCTATGCTCAATTGGATTTTACGGTAAATTGGAATAAAAATTCGAAAACAAAAACGGTCAAAAGAAATGTTTTTTAATAGGAAAATATTGGTGATTAACGGTGAATTGGCTTAAAAATATTTTTTTTTGGATATGGGGAATAAGATAGTTTCCTATTCTCGAAGACCCCTAAGGATGTTGAAATAATAATATTAGAAAAAATAATAAAGTAACAACAAATAAATAAATAAAAATAATAAATAAATAAAAATAAAAATATTTATAAATAAAAAGTTAATAGATAAAAAATAATTTAAAAATAAAAAAAGAAAAATAAACTGAAATAAATGAACACATAAAAAATTAATAACAGTAATATATATTTTTGGGAAAGGGAGATTATTACTTATTATGAAAGGTGACATAAAAATATTAGAAAAAATAATAAATTAATAAAAAAATAAATATAATAAAAAATAAATATTTAAAAATAATAAATAAATGAAGAAAAATAAACACAAATAAATGAACACATAATAAATAAAAATAAAATTATATATTTTTTTGGAAAGGGGGATAAGATAGTTTCTTATTCTCGAAGATCCCTACGGAAGTTCAAATAAAAATGTTAAAAAAAATTAATTAATTAATAATAAAAAAATAATGAATAAATAAAAATAGTAAATTGATAAAAAATAAATATATATATATATATATATATATATATATATAAATTATTAACAAATAATAAACAAATAAAAATAATAAATAGAGATAATATATAAATAGAGATAATAAATAAAGTAAACAAATAAATTTTTTTTTTGGAATGGGGGGATAAGATAATTTATTATTCTCGAAAGCCCCTATGAAAGTTGAAATAAAAATATTAGAAAAAATAATAAATAGATAAAATATAAAAAATAATAAAAAAATAATAAATAAGTAACAATAATAAATAAACAAAAATAATAAATAAATGAAGAAAAATGAACAGAAATAAATGAACTCTTAATAAATAAATAAAAATTATATTTTTTTGGAAAGGGGAATAAGATAGTTTCTTATTCTCGAAGATCCTTGCGGAAGTTCAAATAAAAATGTTAAAAAAAATAATTAATAAATAATAAAATAAATAAAAATAATAAGTAAATAAGAATAATAAATAAATAAAATATTAAATAAATAAAAATAATAAATTAATAAAAATAGAAAAATAAATAAAAATAATAAATTGATAAAAAAATAAATATATATATATAAATTATAAATAAATAAAAATCATGAATAAATAAAAATAATAAATAAATATAGCTAATAAATAAATTAAATACATAAAAAAATAATGGGGGATAGGATAGTTACTTATTCTCAAAGGCCCATATGAAAGTTGACATAAATTTATTAGAAAAAATAAAAATCATATAAATATAAATAATAAATGAAAAAGAATAATAAATAAATAAAAATAATAAATAACAAAAAATAAAAAAAAATATTAAAATTATATTTTTTTGGAAAGGACGATAAGATGGTTTCTTATTCTCGAAGACCCCTATGAAAATTGACATAAAAATATTAGAAAAAATAAATAAAATTATAAATAAAAATAATAAATGAATAAAAATAAATAATGTATAAGAATAATAAATAAATGCAAATAATATATAAATAAAAATAATAAATAAAATATGAAATAATTTTATGCAAAAAAATTATTAATTAGACATAAAAATATTTGAAAAAATAATAAATTAATAAACAGAAATAAATAAAAGTAAATAAATAAATAAAAATAATAAGTGAATAAAAATTAAAAATTAACAAAAACAATAAATAAATAACAATTTAAAAAAAATAATAACCAGCAAAAAATTAATTAATAATAATAGAAAAATAACAAAAAAAAAAAAAAAAAAAAAAAAAATGAAGAAAATCGTAACAACTGAAACTGAATTTAAATAATTAAAATTTCGGCCTGGACTAAATTAGCTGCCTTTTTTAATTGTTATTATTTTTTTAACTTTTATTTATTTATTTTGCATGAGTTCATTTATTTGCGTTTATTTTTTAATTATTATTTTTATTTATTTATAATTGTTATTTATTTATTATTTTTATTTATTTATTATTTTTATTTATTTATTATTTTTATAAATATAAAAAAAAGAGAAAAATATTAGAAAAAATAATGAATTAATAAAAAAATAAATAATTAAAAATAATATAAAATAAAAAAAATAAATAAATAATAATTAAGAATAAAAAAACACAAACAAATTAACATTTAAAAAATAAATAACAAACAATTAAAAAAATAATTAAAAATAAGTTCGAATATGTCTTAGATAAATAATTAAAAAATTCCATTTATCCGCCAGAGAAGGTTGAGGTACAGTAATGTGGGGGTTATACAATGCCCTGGACCTGCATACACAATTTTCTGTCACAGGCTGCAATACCCATTACGAACTTTAAGTACGAAATTTGAAACAATTTCAGTGAAAAATGTCTCAAAAATCATCAAAATACCGAATATCGGGAGGTACAGTTACATGGGGGCTATACGAATATGTGGACCTGTATGGGCAATTTTTCGTCAGTGGAAGTAGTACCCATTGCGAACTCCAAATATCAAGTTTGAGGTAATTCTGTTAAAAAATATAGCTAATATCATCAAAATTCCGAATATCGGGAGGTACAGCTATATAGGGGCTATAAGAAGATGTGGACCTGTGTGGGCAATTTTTTGTCAGTGGAGGTGGTACCCATTGCGAACTCCAAATACCAAATTTTAAACAACTCTGGTGAAATAAGTGGCATAAATCATCAAAAAACCGAATATTGGGAGGTACCGTTATATGAGGGGCTATACGAAGATATGGACCTGTATGGGTAATTTTTTGTCATAGACTGCAGTACCCATTAGGAACTTCAAATACCAATATTGAAATAATTCCTTTCGAAAATATGGCTTAAATCGTCCAAATATTGAATATTGGGGGTACAGTTATTTGGGTTCCACACGAAACCATGGTCCTTTACAGCCAATTATCTGCCAGAGAAGACGGTGCCTATTACGCACTTTAAATACCAAGTTTGAGTTTAATCTGTAAGAGATTGTCGTTTAAATCACCAAAATACCGAATATCGGGAGGTACAGTTATATGGCAAACATGTATGAAGTGTGGACCTATATATACGCAATTTTCTGCCATAGGATATATTACCCATTGCGAACCCAAAATACCAGGGGACAATTTTTTGCCTTAGGTTGCAGTACTCATTAGAAACTTCAAATGCGAAATTTGAAGCAATTCCGATAAAAAGTGTGACATAAATCTTCAAAATAACGAAAATCGGGAGGTACAATTATATGGGGGCTATGTGAAGATGTGGGTCTGCAGGTTCCGGACTTCAAATAATTCCTTTATGGCCGTTTTTATTTGAAATGTTATTTTATTCAAATTTAATTTAATATTTTTGTTTTCAATTCCATAGCCCCTCTGCATTGGCGATCGCTTGAAAACTGTTTACAAACAATGTATGGAGGAAGCGGGGGTATCCAAAGGTAAATATGAGGAAGTAAAATATGAAAAATATAAAAAATATTAAAATATTTTCAATTTTTTCTAACTTTTTTTTAAATATTTTTCCAGCTGATGTCACGGATTTTATTGATCAAAAACCGGCCCAAAATGAATTGGCGAAATGTTTTCGGGCCTGTGTTTTAACCGAATGTAATATGGTGAGAACATTTTTTTTTTTAAATAATTTAAAGAAAAATGGGGTTATTTATAATAAAGTCAATGGGATCAATATTTTTTGATTTCGGTTTTTTTTTTCAAAATTTTTTATAAAAAAAAAAAAAATAATTCAAGGATATGTTCTTGAAACCTTAACCATAAATACTCAGCAAGGGATTTTTTTTTTTAATTTTTCCCCATAGATGGATGAAAATGGCAACTTTAAGAGGAACAGCGCCTTCGAAATGGCCGAGAACTTTAGCACCGGTCAAATCAGTGAAATCAAAATTATTGAAAATGTTGCCAACATGTGTTTGCAGAATATACCTCATGCCACCATGGGTAGATGTCAAAAGGCCGAGGACTTTTTCATGTGCACTTCGGAAATGTGCAAAACTCATTATTGTTTTATTTATTTGCAATGAGATTTGATGTAAGAAAACAAAGAAAAAAAAAAAAAAACACAAAAACAAGTAAAATAAAATATAAGTTAGGAGGCTAAAATAGAAAATGTTATATTTAATGCTACTTATAATAATTTTCAAAATAGGGAGCGGAGTGGACTCCAACTTTTCCAAACAAAAGGTAAGTCTACAACAACAATTCAGCAAAACACGGTATCGATAACTTCTTTTCTGGACAGAAAAGTCGTCGATAACAATATTTCCGCATGGAAAAGTTGTCGATATCAATATTTCCGCATGGAAAGTTGCCGATAACAATTTTTCCGCATAGAAAAGTTGTCGATAACAACTTTTCCGCATAGAAAAGTTGTCGATAACAACTATTCCGCATAGAAAAGTTGTCGATAACAACTTTTCCGCATAGAAAACTTTTCGATAACAACTGTTCTGCATAAAAAAGTTGTCGATAACAACTGTTCTGCATAGAAAAGTTGTCGATAACAACTGTTCTGCATAGAAAAGTTGTCGATAACAACAGTTCTGCATAGGAAAGTTGTCGATAACAACTGTTCTGCATAGAAAAGTTGTCGATAACAACTGTTCTGCATAGACAAGTTGTCGATAACAACTGTTCTGCATAGAAAAGTTGTCGATAACAATTGTTCTGCATAGAAAAGTTGTCGATAACAATTGTACTGCATAGAAAAGTTGTCGATAACAACTGTTCTGCATAAAAAAGTTGTCGATAACAACTGTTCTGCATAGAAAAGTTGTCAATAACAACAGTTCTGCATAGGAAAGTTGTCGATAACAACTGTTCTGCATAGAAAAGTTGTCGATAACAACTGTTCTGTATAGACAAGTTGTCGATAACAATTGTTCTGCATAGAAAAGTTGTCGATAACAATTGTTCTGCATAGAAAAGTTGTCGATAACAATTGTACTGCATAGAAAAGTTGTCGATAACAACTGTTCTGCATAGAAAAGTTGTCGATAACAACTTTTCCGCATAGAAAACTTTTCGATAACAATTGTTCTGCATAGAAAAGTTGTCGATAACAACTTTTCCGCATAGAAAACTTTTCGATAACAACTGTTCTGCATAGAAAAGTTGTCGATATCAACTATTCTGTATAGAAAAGTTGTCGATAACAACTATTCTGTATAGAAAAGTTGTCGATAACAACTATTCTGTATAGAAAAGTTGTCGATAACAACTATTCTGTATAGAAAAGTTGTCGATAACAACTATTCTGTATAGAAAAGTTGTCGATAACAACTATTCTGTATAGAAAAGTTGTCGATAACAACTATTCTGTATAGAAAAGTTGTCGATAACAACTATTCTGTATAGAAAAGTTGTCGATAACAACTATTCTGTATAGAAAAGTTGTCGATAACAACTATTCTGTATAGAAAAGTTGTCGATAACAACTATTCTGTATAGAAAAGTTGTCGATAACAACTATTCTGTATAGAAAAGTTGTCGATAACAACTATTCTGTATAGAAAAGTTGTCGATAACAACTATTCTGTATAGAAAAGTTGTCGATAACAACTATTCTGTATAGAAAAGTTGTCGATAACAACTATTCTGTATAGAAAAGTTGTCGATAACTACTATTCTGTATAGAAAAGTTGTCGATAACAACTATTCTGTATAGAAAAGTTGTCGATAACAACTATTCTGTATAGAAAAGTCGTCGATAACAACTATTCTGTATAGAATAGTTGTTATCTACAACTTTCCTATGCGGAGAAGTTGTTATCGACAACTTTCCTATACTGAAAAGTAGTTATCGACAACTTTCCTATACAGAAAACAACAGACTTTTCCGTAGATTAATTTCATTATCGACAATTTTTCCATGAACCCTATTTATCAACGCAATTTCAAGAGATACATTTTGTTATCGACCACTGTCCTGTAGTGAGTTATTGTTGTCTTTATAAGAAATGCTGTTGTTGTGCTGAAACAAATTGTTGCGCATAAATGAATATTTTGAATATGATTAAAATATACCGTTCTAGAATTTTTATGGCAAATTTATGGTAATCAAAAAAACAGTTAAAGGAGGTTAATTGGTTCAGCCTAAAAACGAATTGTAAAATTATATAAAAAGACAAGAAATTTCTCAGATCTAAGTTTAATTTAACCAAGAATGCAGGCCGTAATTCTAGCCTTGTTGGCAATCTGCACCATTTGCTATTGTTTTGTAAGTTCAGAAAATCTTAAATCCTTCCAAAGTATGGAATTAACAATCAATTCTCCTTCAGGATCCCAGGTGCCTGGACAAATATTTGGGTACAGCTTTTGATGAATGCACGTTTGAGCATGGCGGCAATAAGGGTAGGTGTTTCAATCCCTCAAAAAGTCATTACAAAAATAATCTGCTTTTTTTGTTAGCCTACACAACAAATTGGGCTGGATTTCGAAAATCTGTGGATACCAACGAAAAGTGTTTCCGGGCATGTGTTCTAAGAAAATGTGACTTTGTAAGTCGGATCAGGCCCAACGTGGTACCATTCTATTTGTGAATAAACATTTTCTTGCAGTTGGATGAGGAGGCAAAAATTAAAGAGGATGTTCCCCTGGGCCTAGCCATAATGTTAAGCGGTGGCAATCGAAGCAAAGTGCCATCCATAGAACAGGCGGCCCGAGCCTGTAGAAATCTAATGCAATATGGAGATAATATGTAAACAAAGCAAACATTTGTAGAGATTTATTCTATTTTTAATCCGTTTACATTTATAGATGTGAAAACACCGAAAATTGGTCTAGGTGCATAACTGAACAGTGTAAACGTTGTGGTTTGGAGTTGAAGCTTTAATAAAGGATCTAATGGAAATCGAAGTAGAATGTATTTAATTTAGGGAGTTTAAGTGGCATTATAGGGAGCAGAAAAGTTGTTATCGACAACTTTTCTATGCAGAAAAGTTGTTATCGACAACTTTTCAATGCGGAAAAGTTGTTATCGACAACTTTTCAATGCGGAAAAGTTGTTATCGACAACTTTTCAATGCGGAAAAGTTGTTATCGACAACTTTTCAATGCGGAAAAGTTGTTATCGACAACTTTTCAATGCGGAAAAGTTGTTATCGACAACTTTTCTATGCAGAAAAGTTGTTATCGACAACTTTTCAATGCGGAAAAGTTGTTATCGACAACTTTTCAATGCGGAAAAGTTGTTATCGACAACTTTTCAATGCGGAAAAGTTGTTATCGACAACTTTTCTGTATAGAATAGTTGTTATCGACAACTTTTCTATACGGAAAAGATGTTATCGACAACTTTTCTATACGCAAAAGTTGTTATCGACAACTTTTCTATAAGGAAAAGTTGTTATCGACAACTTTTCTATAAGGAAAAGTTGTTATCGACAACTTTTCTATAAGGAAAAGTTGTTATCGACAACTTTTCTATATAGAATAGTTGTTATCGACAACTTTTCTATATAGAATAGTTGTTATCGACAACTTTTCTGTATAGAATAATTGTTATTGACAACTTTTCTATATAGAACAGGTGTTATCGAAAACTTTTCTATATAGAATAGTTGTTATCGACAACTTTTCTATACAGAATAGTTGTTATCGACAACTTTTCTATATAGAATAGTTGTTATCGACAACTTTTCTATATAGAATAGTTGTTATCGACAACTTTTCTATATAGAATAGTTGTTATCGACAACTTTTCTATATAGAATAGTTGTTATCGACAACTTTTCTATATAGAATAGTTGTTATGGACAACTTTTCTATATAGAATAGTTGTTATCGACAACTTTTCTATATAGAATAGTTGTTATCGACAACTTTTCTATATAGAATAGTTGTTATCGACAACTTTTCTATATAGAATAGTTGTTATCGACAACTTTTCTATATAGAATAGTTGTTATCGACAACTTTTCTATATAGAATAGTTGTTATCGACAACTTTTCTATATAGAATAGTTGTTATCGACAACTTTTCTATATAGAATAGTTGTTATCGACAACTTTTCTATATAGAATAGTTGTTATCGACAAATTTTCTATATAAAATAGTTGTTATTGACAACATTTTTTAAAGATAATAGTTGTTATCGACAACTTTTCTATATAGAATAGTTGTTATCGACAACTTTTCTGTATAGAATAATTGTCATTGACAACTTTTCTATATAGAATAATTGTCATTGACAACTTTTCTATATAGAACAGGTGTTATCGACAACTTTCCTATATAGAATAGTTGCTATCGACAACTTTCCTATATAGAATAGTTGCTATCGACAACTTTCCTATATAGAATAGTTGTTATCGACAACTTTCCTTTATAGAATAGTTGTTATCGACAACTTTTCTGTATAGAATAGTTGTTGTCGACAACTTTTCTACATAGAATAGTTGTTATCGACAACTTTTCTATGCGGAAAAGTTGTTATCGACAACTTTTCTATGCGGAAAAGTTGTTATCGACAACTTTTCAATGCGGAAAAGTTGTTATCGACAACTTTTCAATGCGGAAAAGTTGTTATCGACAACTTTTCTATGCGGAAAAGTTGTTATCGACAACATTTCTATGCGGAAAAGTTGTTATCGACAACTTTTCTATGCGGAAAAGTTGTTATCGACAACTTTTCTATGCGGAAAAGTTGTTATCGACAACTTTTCTATGCGGAAAAGTTGTTATCGACAACTTTTCTATGCGGAAAAGTTGTTATCGACAACTTTTCTATGCGGAAAAGTTGTTATCGACAACTTTTCTATGCGGAAAAGTTGTTATCGACAACTTTTCTATGCGGAAAAGTTGTTATCGACAACTTTTCTATACAGAACAGTTGTTATCGACAACTTTTCTATACAGAACAGTTGTTATCGACAACTTTTCTATACAGAATAGTTGTTATCGACAACTTTTCTATACAGAATAGTTGTTATCGACAACTTTTCTATACAGAATAGTTGTTATCGACAACTTTTCTGCAACGAAAAGTTATTATCGACAACTTTTCTGCAACAAAAAGTTATTGTCGACAACTTTTCTATACCGGAAAATTGTTATCGACAACTTTTCTATGCCGAAAAGTTGTTATCGACAACTTTTCTATACAGAATAGTTGTTATCGACAACTTTTCAATTCAGAATAGCTGTTATCGACAAATTTTCTATGCAGAAAATTTATTATCGACGACTTTTCTATGCGTAAGAGATGTTACCGACAACTTTTCTAAATAGAATTATTGTTGTCGGCAAATTTTCTATATTGAATAGTTGTTATCGACTACTTTTCTTTGCGGAAAATTGTTATCGACAACTTTTCTATACAGAGAAATTTTTATCGACAAATTCTTTGTTTTCGACCGACGCTAATTTTACTCCTTTCTAATAAATCTTTCCTCTCAACACAATGATTTATAATCCAGTTGGACTTCTTTAGTCCTTGGATCGCATATTTGCCAATTAATAACTGTCATATTAGCAGGTATGTGATAATTAAATTTATTAGAACTTTTTCAGCTTCGGTATATAAGCTATGGAAAGTGTACTCCAGGTTGAATATTGTTTTGTGCAATGAAAGTGTTAATAATTCTAGTATGCGGTCTGGCAGTTTCTTGCGGTTTTGTAAGTCAATTCTCCTTTAAAAAATGAAATTCAAATTAAATTTCTTATAAATCTTCGGTAGAATTACAATTGCCTGGGTGAATATTTCCACACGGTCTATGAAGAATGTTTATTCGAACATGGCGGCGACACGGCATTCATTGCCAATTGGCAGGAATTCAAACCAACCGATAATGAAAATGAGAAATGTTTTCGGGCCTGTACCATGAGGAAGTGTGGAGTTGTGAGTGAGGAGTTTGTGTTTTGTAAAAAATAAATAGTTGATTTCATTCTTTATCCAAAGCTCAATAGAGAGGGTACGATTAATGACGATGTTTCTGTGGGTCTGGCCCACATCTTAAGTGGCGGTGATGTGGACAAGGTTGCAGCCATACATCAGGCTGTTCAAGCCTGCAGAGGCCTAATGCACTACGAGAAGAATGTGTAAGTAAATGGGGATATTGATTTTAGGAATTGAAATTCATTAAATATTCAATTTTTAGATGTCACAACGGCGAAAATTGGTCGAGATGCGTTATAGAACATTGCAAGCATTGCGGTTTGGTCCTCAACGTATAAAATTGTGTCATTTTGATGTTAATAATTACAATAAAGAAGCCGAATATGTTACTTTATTATTTCATTTATTTAAATAAATAATACAAAATTTTTATTATCGACCGCATTTCCCTATACGGAAAAGTTGTTATCGACAACTTTTCTGTACAGAATAGTTGTAATCGACATGTTTTCTGTACAGAATAGTTGTTATCGACACCTTTTCTCCATAGAAAAGTTGTTATCGACAACTTTTCTCCATAGAAAAGTTGTTATCGACAACTTTTCTCCATAGAAAAGTTGTTATCGACAACTTTTCTCCATAGAAAAGTTGTTATCGACAACTTTTCTCTATAGAAAAACTGTTATCGAAAACTTTTCTTTATAGAACAATTGTTATCGACACCCTTTCTCCATAGAAAAGTTGTTATCGACAACTATTCTCTATGGAAAAGCAATTATCGAAAGCTATTCTATAAGGAAAAGTTGTTATCGACAACTTTTCCCTATGGAAAAGCTGTTATCGACAACTTTTTTCTGTAGAAAAGTTGTTATCGACAACATTTTTATGCATAAAAGTTGCTATCGACGACTTTTCTATACGGAAAAGTTGTTATCGACAACTTTTCTATACGGAAAAGTTGTTATCGACAACTTTTCTATACGGAAAAGTTGTTATCGACAACTTTTCTCTATGGAAAAGCAATTATCGAAAGCTATTCTATATGGAAAAGTTGTTATCGACAACTTTTCCCTATGGAAAAGCTGTTATCGACAACTTTTCTCTATAGAAAAGTTGTTATCGACAACATTTTTATGCATAAAAGTTGCTATCGACGACTTTTCTATACGGAAAAGTTGTTATCGACAACTTTTCTATACGGAAAAGTTATTATCGACAACTTTTCTATACGGAAAAGTTATTATCGACAACTTTTCTATACGGAAAAGTTATTATCGACAACTTTTCTATACGAAAAAGTTGTTATCGACAACTTTTCTATACGAAAAAGTGGTTATCGACAACTTTTCTATACGGAAAAGTTATTATCGACAACTTTTCTATACGGAAAAGTGGTTATCGACAACTTTTCTATACGGAAAAGTTGTTATCGACAACTTTTCTATACGGAAAAGTTGTTATCGACAACTTTTCTATACGGAAAAGTTGTTATCGACAACTTTTCTATACGGAAAAGTTGTTATCGACAACTTTTCTATACGGAAAAGTTGTTATCGACAACTTTTCTATACGGAAAAGTTGTTATCGACAACTTTTCTATACGGAAAAGTTGTTATCGACAACTTTTCTATACGGAAAAGTTGTTATCGACAGCTTTTCTATACGGAAAAGGTTCAGAGGCTCAATTCAATTTTCTATCTAGCTCGAAGGACCAATTTAAAATTATAAAGAAATGGTTTGGGTGTAGATTCAATTATAGTTTTTATTTAAAAATATGTTTCATAAGTACTACTAAAACTAACTTAACCTAATCGCAGCCACACAATTATTTTTATATATTCTAATATTGAATGGAGAACATTGCTGGGCTGCTTGTCATTTCTTTCAAGTGGTCTTGCATATCTACTAAGCGTATCGTGTGTGTGGATCATCATCTTTATTGTCTTACACATTTTCGTATGCGACAGCGCAGAGCTGAATAATTGAAAAAAATTTTTTGGAATATTTAGTTCTTAGATTTCCCCAGGACCTCACCCGCAATGAAGAGTATGTACAAAGTATTTTGTACACACAGGTTTTCGATTGATTTTCTATTATCTTGATAACAATTGATCTTTCTCTCTCTCCCTCTCTTTTCTCGCTTAAAATCTCTCATTATTTAAGTTTGCTTACCTTTTTAATGGCGCTCTCGGTATTTAATTCTATTACTTCATGTGTATATCGTAGAGATGAATTTTTGATGCAATTTTCAACTGCTCTAGATTCTTTTTTCAGAGTATAGAAACCGGCTTCAATATTTTATATTAATTGCAATATTTTGGGACATGACTAGAATACAAACGTGTTGGTAATAAATTTGAGATATAGACTTCATAACAGACTTCTACTAAGGATGTTTATATATTCAAATTAGAAATTTAAACGACTATCAGTTGTAGTCTGAAACTTGAGGGTGCACCATGAAGACGATCGGAATTTTGTTATTCATTGTTGCCGGATGCTGTCATGGCCTTGTAAGTTTGTAAACAAAATTATTAATTTTTGTTAGTAATGTGTTCAATTCTTTATCTAATATAGGTTGATATATGTCCAGGTGGTGAGGTAAAGAAAGTCTTTGGAGATTGCGTAAAGCAACATGGTGGAAATAAGGGTAAGTGATATAATTTGCAAATAAAAACTCCTCGGACTTTTTCAAAAGAATCTCTTGACAACATTATTTGCGCTGGAGACGGAGAGAGGAAAATAAATATCCAATTTGTAGTAATTTTTGATCAAAAATACATTTTTTTAGTAAAATTTGAATTTCAGCGGATTTTTTAAAGAATTCTGAAATCTAAATTATTTTATGCCTAGTAATATTGACGTGGATATGATGAGTACCGAATTAGGAATTTACACTATTTAGGTGTTAGACGGAAAAAAGTCGGCAAATTAACTCTTTACTACCGATTTTCATGCTGCAGGCTAATTTCTGCGCTTTCTCTTTGGAGTTAACAAATTTGAAGAAGTTTCTAGGATTTTGTAATGATTTCAGCCTCATTTGGACTAAATGCTGAGAATAACATTAGGAGTTTCCCCACTTGTATCTATTTCTTGCCAGGGGGTATTTTGAAAAATTTATTGTTAACCAAAGCATTATATTTAAGGAATGGAAATTCAATTCAGACTTAGTTGTATTCGAATTTCATGGGACTTCTTTAAAAAAAGTAATATAAGGCTAATTTTTTATACAATTCACAAAAAGTAATATTCGAATCTAACGGATTTTTAAAAAGTTTAGTTACATAGAAATCTAAATTTTTGATTTACTTGACATCTTGTTATATTGTATTGCGTTATATGATAATGAAATCTACCTACCGCACTACTTATTTAGAGGATATCATAGCAATCTACTGTCATGGAATATAAATAGACGCAATATTGTAATATTTTCATACCTTGCTTCCAAATATTTCCTGGTGAGTGGCATGAAGATAAAATTTAGTAATATTCGAGTCTCATCGGAATTTTTTCATTCGGACTTAGTAATATTATATACACTTGTCATAAAAAATAGTAACATTCGAATCCCACGGATTATTAAAAAGTATAGTTAGAAAGGAACCTTTTTGATTTTGACGGATTTTAACTTATGGGTTAAACTACGGATTTAAACTTATTAATTCATTAAAAATGCTCCAGAGAGCTCAAAATGAAGCTCTAAGAATAGTATGCAACCAACCTCGTCCATTTATAACCCTTGATCTTTACAAATACGCGAAGTGTCAATATTTTGTTGTATCTGAAGTAGATATTAACTTAATTTTAGTAATATTCGAGTCCCATCGAACTTTTAATAAAGAAAACGCCTTTTAGATGATTATATACCTTTTTAAAAACTACTTGAAGTGGTCTAATTCGCTCGTGCCAATTTGGCATCACTTTTCCGAAAAAAAATTGACTTGAACTTTACATGTGCTATTTTATACTCTAAGGTTTCAAACGTCTTCATATATTTTTTCTAATAAATATTTCCTTGGGCATAACACAGAGTTTAATTTCATTTTAGTAATATTCAAGTAGCATCCAGACTTTTGAAAAAAGTAAAGAATACAATTTTCAGAAGATTGTTTATTTTTTAAAAATAATTTGAAGTGACCCATTCTTAAGGCCCAACGTGGCAACACTTTTCCGAAGAAATTGACTTGAACTCCATAAATTATCTGTGCTATTTTATACTCCAAGGATTCGATCGTTTTTTTAGCGTGTCCACATAGTTATCTACTCAATATATCCTGATAAGTCACGTTGAAATTAACCCTTAACTACAGATGACCGGTATTTTTTACCGGTAAGCATTTACGATTTTTCAATTTCGGGGATAACTGAATATATTTTGCTTTAAAAAAACTTGTGCTGTTTTATTTAAGTAAATAATTTTAAAACTTTTTCAAGATCTTGGTATACAAAAAATATATATCAGATATATATTTAAAAAAAATTTTCAATTGTTTTACAGACATTTTATGTATTTTATATAACCGGTAAAAATTACCGGTGGTCTGTACTAACGTTCGTATGATTTGACGTCTGTAGTTAAGGGTTAATTTAATTTAAGTAATATTCAAGTGCCCTGCGGACTTTTTAAATAGTAAATAATATACTTTTCAAGTCTCACGTTCTTAAGGTCCAAGTTTGGCAATACTTCTCGGAAAAATTCGCCATAAATTTCAAAAATTATACGTGACATTTTTTTCTCTAAAGTTTCAATTGTTTTTGGTGTGTCCACACAGTATTTACATACTTTTCTTACCTAGTAATTGACATTCAAATTAATTTAAAAAATCTCCCCATAAATTTCACAAATAATCCGTGTTTTTTTACATTCTAAAAATGAGAACACAAAGAAGAGGTTTTTTACTGGCTTCTTCGTAAAAGAACAAAGGAGCGTATGGTCAAAATTGAACTAAGTCAGCCTAAAACTCCTTTGAACTTCTACGAAGAAACCCGTCAAAAATGCCTTTTATGTACTCTCACCTTTAGGCTTTAATCCTTTTTGCTTTTATCAAATAGTCTTTACCTAACATTTTCTGGTAAGATTAATTTAATTTTAGCAATATTCGAGTCCAATCGGACTTTTTAAAAGAGTAAAGAATACACTTTTCGGGTGATTATTTATTTTTTAAAAATTTCCCTCAAGTGGTCCATTCGCAATGTCCAATTTGTCAACATTTTTCCGAAAAATTTGATTTCAACAAATTATTTTATACTTTAATCGTGTTTGACGTGTCCCTCAACAACCCCACTGTTTATATGAGAAACGCTACATTAGCATCACCATAGCTTTTACTGAACATACCCCACATAAACACCGTTCCTTGTTATTCTTTCTCCCATTTGTTACTCTCTTTCTCTTGTTATGATAATTGTAGAAAAACCGTTGTCTCCAGCATAAAAATGAATAGAGCATGAATAACAACAGTCCCATAACAGAGAGGGAGAGAGAGAGTCGTGAACTTTAAAAGAATGAGAATTGTAGAGTGCATGCTAGTAGTGTCATCAGAAGAAGCATCAGTGCAAGAAAAAAGGTACTGTTTGTATAGAAGAACTTAATTATAAATTTGTCATTCCGCATTTCGCAACCAAGGAGAAATGTTCATTGGAACATTAATAAATTAATTTTAAAAGTAAATTAGAAAAAGCGTCTTTCTTTTCGAATAAAATATTTGAACGGAGTGGAGCTATAGTAAAATAAAGATAATTAAATTATAACTCGGTGAAAAGGTGCGATTAATTATTGAAGCCAGATCATGCTGTTGATGTAAAATATTGCTCGTGTCATTTATAGCTTGGAGAATATTGCTCGTGGATCAAGTATTACTAACAATTGGGAAAAGATCAATTACCTCCAAAATTCGAGAAATACAGTGGTGTTCGTTGGTGCATCACGGGTAAGAAGTTTTGGCATAGACAAATGAAAATATAGACAACGAAATGCTCTCACCGTTTATCTTCGAAATAAAACGGATCAGCAGATGTCGTCTATATCGTTTCAGGGGTTTGAGTGGGAATATTGAAGTCACTCAATTCTAAAACGTTAAAAATAACAAAAACTGTAGGATATTTCTCAGTTGAAAATTGTTCCAAAATAAAAGAAACGTGATGACTTCGAACAATTTGGAAATTTCACTTGATAATTCTTGAAAAACGATAAAATGTGTTTTCGAAGTCGAGTGGGTTGAACGCGCAAATCAGCATGTTGACTATGCAAAACATGATGAGAGTCACCTAGAAAAAAGACAAAACTAACTTTTCGTTGTCTATATCTTCATTTGTCTATGGTTTTGGTTGCTTATTAACAACAGAGAGAGAGAGAGAAAGAGAGATGACTGCTACAGCCACAGACGGCAAGTTGAAGTTGTTGCAAAGGGAATTCGTTGATGACGGCAGAAGGGCCGACCAGGGATTGTTTGGAAATGGCCCCAACACCCACAGTAAAAAGTCAAGAGGCGTAGAATTAAATGTTCAAATTTATCTTCAAATTCCCTGTAGGAAAAGGCAATAGTGAACTACTACTGACTTTATTTCCCGAACTACAGGTCGTCCAAGTGTTACGTTTCGACATAATAATATATAAATTATAGAATCCTTGAATGTTTATACCCTACACCTTGGAGAAGAGGGTATATTAACTCCGTCATTTCGTTTGTAACATCCCTAAATATTCGTCGTAGACCCCACAAAGTATATATATTCTTCATCAGCATAAAATTCAATGTCGATTTTACGACGTCCGTCCGTCTGGCCGTCTGTGGAAATCACTCTAGCTTCCGAACGAAATGAAGTAGATTGATAAAATTTTTCTCAAATGTATATTATGTCTGCAGGACTTTTGGTATTGAAAATGGGCCATGTAGGTCCACATTATGGTTTAGCCTCCTTATAATGGTACCTCCCATTTTTCAGTATTTTGGTGATTTAAGTGCCATTATTCATCGCAAATGTTTCAAATTTGATATTTGAAGTTCGTAATGGGAACTACAGCCTAAGACAGAAAATTGTCTGTGCAGGTCCACGTCTTCATATAGCCCCCATATAACGGTACCTCCCGATATTCGGTATTTGGATGATTTTAGCTGCATTATTCACATGAATTCTTTCAAGTTTGGTGTTTGAAGTTCATAATCGATACTACAGCCTAACACAGAAAATTGTCTTTGCAGGTCTACATCTTCGTATAGCCCCCATATAACGGTACCTCCCGATATTCGGCATTTTGATGATTTCAGCGACATTATTCACCGGAACTGTTTCAAATTTGGTATTTGAAGTTTATATTTGAAGACAAAAAATTGTCTCTACAGGTCCACGTCTTCGTATAGCCCCCATATAACAGTTCCTCCCGATATTGGGTATTCTGATGATTTTAGCGACATTATTCACCGATTTTTTTTAAGTTTCGCATTTGATTATTGTAATGGCTTACGACAAAAGTTACCTATGCAGGCCCATATCGTCGTGCAGACCCCAATATAAAAGCCACATTTTTAAGATTTTAACAGAATTTTTAATGGATTTTATTGTATTTGAGAATTGCCAAATTCATTCCAAATGGTGGAGGGTATTCAAAGTTAGGCCCGGTCAACCTTAAAGCTTTTTTTACTTGTCATTAATTATATTTTTTCTTTTATATTTTAGCTCTCATAACCGACTGGATTGCCCACAAGAATGCCGAGGATGACAATAGCAAGTGCTTTCGCACCTGCGCCATGAAGAACTGCGGTTGGGTAAGTTTAGGGAATGATTTTCGAAATGCGAAGATTTTGAAGCGGCTGGACACTGAAATTGCATCTAATATGCCTGAAGAGCTGACTAAGCAACGGAGAAACGCATGACTTTCTGGTGGAATATATGGAACTTCTATAGATTTTAATTTTCAATGCCTCCGCCTTAGCTCAACTCGAAAGAGAAATTATTTAATATCCTTTCACATATATAGCCACTGCCATTCCTACTATAACTTAGGTAAAGAGTATAGTTAAATTTTTTGTATTCTAAGAAAATACATTATTTTCTCCAAAATTATATACGTAAATTTTCCCTTCCCGGGTGATCTCGGATCTCGGGAGACTTCTGCCCTTCACTGACAAAATTACTAATTCCAATTTGTGTTTTTATAACTTAAAAAATAATTAAAATCTTCTAATAACTTTTGTTTTCTAGTTCGATGCCAACGGGAAACTGAAAAAAGAAGTTCCCGAAAGATCCGCCTACGCTCTATATGGCGGCGATGCAAGTAAAATACCACAAATTATGGAGGCGGGTAAAAAATGCCTAGACACCATTCAGTATGATGAGAAAAATATGTAAGTAAAAGGAGGAGAACACATGCATTATATCATTTACATGTTACCTTTTCGAATTTCAGGTGCAATAGCGGTGAAAACTTTTCCAGATGCATTATGGGAAACTGCAAGAAATGTAGTCTTAATTTGTCGGCTGCTCTTTGATTATATATTAAAAAATGACTAATTTGAAATGCCTATATAATTTTGGAAAAAAAAATTGTGAAAAATAAAAAAGAAAAAATGTTGGTAGTGAATCCAAGTTCGGCCGGGCCAAACTTACAGCTTTTTTACTTGTGTTAGTTTAAAATTATTAAAAAAAGGCAGCGTTGTAAATTTATACACGGCTTCCATGACGACATTCTGCCTAGAAATTGTAAAATCAATTAATAATTTGCAAATATTCCGAACTGTGTAGGCATTATTAAAGGCCTTTGTAAACAAACTTTGTATTGATCTGAAAAGATTATTATTATCGACTTAAGATAATTTTTTTTTCCAGATCTGTTCTATTTATGGAAAATATGTCAAATATGTAATTATGCAATTAAAATAATTTCCATTGGCCATTGGCAACAGGTTAGCTAGCTTAGGTAACATGGTACAAGCTGAAATATATTTAGACCAGGCCATATAAACTATCAACAAACAGTTGGAATCAATAGTTTGAACGAAACGAACAATGAAAATAATCGGAATTTTGCTATTAGTCATTGTTGGCTGTTATGGCCTGGTAAGTTTTCAAATTCCATACTTGATTATTGGATATTTTAAATATCTTTGGATTTTATTTTCAGATTGATAAATGCCCGGGATCAGATTTGAAGAAAGTTTTTGGAGATTGCCTGAAGGAGTATGGCGGGGATAAGGGTAAGTAAACATAATTTTTTATTTGGAAATTTTCTTTTTAAGAAAGGAGTCTCGAAAAAATATTTTTAAAAAATCCACGTTTATATTGGAGTCTCGAAAAAAATATTTTTAAAAAATCCACGTTTATATTGGAGTCTCGAAAAAATATTTTTAAAAAAATCCACGTTTATATTGGAGTCTCGAAAAAATATTTTTAAAAAAATCCACGTTAATATTGGAGTCTCGAAAAAATATTTTTAAAAAATCCACGTTAATATTGGAGTCTCGAAAAAATATTTTTAAAAAATACATGTTTATTTTAGAGTCTCGAAAAAATATTTTTAAAAAAACCACGTTTATATTGGAGTCTCGAAAAAATATTTTTAAAAAAATCCACGTTAATATTGGAGTCTCGAAAAATATTTTTAAAAAATCCACGTTAATATTGGAGTCTCGAAAAAATATTTAAAAAAAATCCACGTTAATATTGGAGTCTCGAAAAAATATTTTTAAAAAATCCACGTTTATATTGGAGTCTCGAAAAAATATTTTTAAAAAAATCCACGTTAATATTGGAGTCTCGAAAAAATATTTTTAAAAAAATCCACGTTAATATTGGAGTCTCGAAAAAATATTTTTAAAAAACCCCCGTTTATATTGGAGTCTCGAAAAAATATTTTTAAAAAAATCCACGTTAATATTGGAGTCTCGAAAAAATATTTTTAAAAAAATCCACGTTAATATTGGAGTCTCGAAAAAATATTTTTAAAAAAATCCACGTTAATATTGGAGTCTCGAAAAAATATTTTTAAAAAAATCCACGTTAATATTGGAGTCTCGAAAAAATATTTTTAAAAAAATCCACGTTAATATTGGAGTCTCGAAAAAATATTTTTAAAAAAATCCACGTTAATATTGGAGTCTCGAAAAAATATTTTTAAAAAAATCCACGTTAATATTGGAGTCTCGAAAAAATATTTTTAAAAAATCCACGTTTATATTGGAGTCTCGAAAAAATATTTTTAAAAAATCCACGTTTATATAGGAGTCTCGAAAAAATGTTTTTATACCAAAATACCAAATTTGAAACAATTCCGGTGAAAAATGTCGCTAAAATCATCAAAATACCGAATATCGGGAGGTACAATTATATAAGGGCTACTATACCAAAACGTTGACCTACATGACCCATTTTCAATACCAAAAGTCCTTCAGATATAGTACACATTTGAGTATCAATTTTATCAACTTACTTCATTTCGTTCGGAAGCTAGAGTGATTTCCACAGACGGATAGACGGACGGACATCGGTAAATCGACATAGAATTTTATGCTGATCAAGAATATAATATATACCTTGTGGGGTCTAAAATGTATATGTCGAGGTGACTCATGCTGACCAGTTTCCAGATCCAAAAAAATCCTCCCAAGGTGTATATTCTGGTATATTTTCATGTACCCAATGGGTGACATAAACCGTTTATTAATTCCCCGTTCAACGCCAACGAAAACTTATTGCCCCTCAACAGTGGGACGATGGTGATATTTCCGTTTTCGTACTTTAGACTCTTTGCTGACCAGTTTCCAGAAATATGCCCCAAGGTGTCGTACAGCTACCAAAAATAATCGAATTATATTTTCATATGGGTAACATAAACCGTTTATTAATTCTCCCCGTTCTATGCCGCCGAAAACCCATTGCACCTCAACAGCGTTATTCATCGATGCCAGGTACGCCAATCTCCAAATTTGTCCTCTCCAGAAAATAGTCTCTAGAATTTTTCTATTTGCACAAGATTCTCTGCGGATATACTTTGGGTGAAACGATCTTCTATGGGATCTCCTTTTTCAGTATACATTCTTTAAGCCTTCTATTTGTAGAATAAAAAGCTGAGATCTTCTAAAGGATCTCCGTGTTTAGAAGACGTTTTTTTGAGTTTTTATTATGTGTGGAATAGTTTCTTTAGCTCCTCAGCAGATAGAAGCCTTTCCGTGGAAGGAAGACTTTCCCAAAATGTCCTATGAATCGAATAACCAATCAGAAATATTCCATTGATTGAAAATCATTCCCTTTGCAGCTCCAAATATCGACTTGATTGTCCAAAGGAATTTGAAATTTTTTTCAGTGCTAGTAATATTCACATCCCACGACAATTCATTTCCAGCTCTTCATATCGTCTTCATTGTCCATGTGCGTATATTGCCTTCTTATGTGGATATATGGCCTTCCAGAAGGCTAGTTTCTATAAAAAGGATTGATGATCTTTTAAAGTTATTTTCCAAATAGAAATCCTTGACAAATATTAGTAATATTCGAATCCCAGGGAATTTCATTTAACTCGATTTTTTTTCCCATTGCAGTTCCTAATATCGATATGATTGTCAAAGGAATAAATTGGATTTACTAAGCTCTTATAACTGTAGCGCTAAGCCCTTGTCCGTATCGATAAATTTGAAATTATTTTCAATATTAGTAATATTCGAATCCCTCGGAACATTATTTATCTCATTTCCATTACTTTTGCCCAGGAATAATTTTGATTTTTTCAATATTAGTAATATTCGAGTCCCACGGAATTGTATGTAACTCATTTCCAGGCAGCTCTTAATATCGACTTGATAGAATTTGATTTTTTTTTTTCAAAATTATTAATATTCGAATCTCAGGAAATTTTTAAAACGATTTCTTTTTCAATTGTAACGATGAATTTGTCCGTAGCGATAAATTTGAAATTATTTTCAATATTTGCAATATTCGAATCCATCGGATCCTTATTTAACCCATTTCCATTGCAGCTCTTGATCTCGTCTTGATTTTTCACATGAAAAACCTATATATTTTTTTTGAATATTAGTAATATTCGAATCTCACGGAATTTTAGTTAGCTTGATTTCATTTCCATTCCAGCTCTTAATATTGCCTTAATTTTGCCCAGGAATAATTTTGATTTTTTCAATATTAGTAATACTCGAGTCTTACGGAATTGTATGCAACTCATTTCCAGGCAGCTCTTAATATCGACTTGATAGAATTTGATTTTTTTTTTCAAAATTAGTAATATTCGAATCTCAGGGAATCCATAGCGATAAATTTGAAATTATTTTCAATTTTAGTAATATTCGAATCCCACGGAACTTTATTTAACCCATTTCCATTGCAGCTCTTAATCTCGTCTTGATTTTTCACAGGAAAAACTTATTTTTTTTTCAATATTAGTAATATTCGAATCTCACGGAATTTTAGTTGAATCGATTTCATTTCCATTGTAGCTCCTAATATGGCCTTAATTTTTCACAGGAATAATTTTGATTTTTTCAATATTAGTAATATTCGAGTCCCGCGGAATTGTATGTAACTCATTTCCAGGCAGCTCTTAATATGGACTTGATAGAATTTGATTTTTTTTTTTTTCAAAATTAGTAATATTCGAATCTCAGGGAATTTTTAACACGATTTCCTTTTCAATTGTAGTAGCTTATAAAAATGATAGATGATCTTCTAAGATTATTTCCCAAATAGAAAAAATCTGGCGTTCAATATGTAACTTCGAAATCCTTAACAAATATTAGTAATATTCGAATCCCAGGGAATTTCATTTAACTCGATTTTGTTTCCATTGCAGTTCCTAATGTCGGAATAACTTGGATTTACTTAGCGCTTATAACTGTAGCGATAAGCCCTTGTCCGTAGCGATAAATTTGAAATTATTTTCAATTTTAGTAATATTCGAATCCCTCGGAACATGATCTAACTCATTTCCATTGCAGCTCTTAGTATCGTCTTGATTTTTCACAGGAAAAACTTATGTATTTTTTTCAATATTAGTAATATTCGAATCTTACGGAAATTTAGTTAGCTTGATTTCATTTTCATTGTAGCTCTTAATATGGCCTTAATTTTGCCCAGGAATAATTTTGATTTTTTCAATATTAGTAATATTCGAGTCCCACGGAATTGTATGTAACTCATTTCCAGGCAGCTCTTAATATCGACTTGATAGAATTTGATTTTTTTTTTTTTAAATAATTAGTAATATTCGAATCTCAGGGAATTTTTAAAACGATTTCTTTTTCAATTGTAACGATGAATTTGTCCGTAGCGATAAATTTGAAATTATTTTCAATATTTGCAATATTCGAATCCATCGGATCCTTATTTAACCCATTTCCATTGCAGCTCTTGATCTCGTCTTGATTTTTCACATGAAAAACCTATATATTTTTTTTGAATATTAGTAATATTCGAATCTCACGGAATTTTAGTTAGCTTGATTTCATTTCCATTCCAGCTCTTAATATTGCCTTAATTTTGCCCAGGAATAATTTTGATTTTTTCAATATTAGTAATACTCGAGTCTTACGGAATTGTATGCAACTCATTTCCAGGCAGCTCTTAATATCGACTTGATAGAATTTGATTTTTTTTTTCAAAATTAGTAATATTCGAATCTCAGGGAATCCATAGCGATAAATTTCAAATTATTTTCAATATTAGTAATATTCGATTCCCTCGGAACTTTATTTAACCCATTTCCATTGCAGCTCTTAATCTCGTCTTGATTTTTCACAGGAAAAACTTATTTTTTTTTCAATATTAGTAATATTCGAATCTCACGGAATTTCAGTTGAATCGACTTCATTTCCATTCCAGCTCTTAATATCGCCTTAATTTTGCCCAGGAATAATTTTGATTTTTTCAATATTAGTAATACTCGAGTCCTACGGAATTGTATGTAACTCATTTCCAGGCAGCCCTTAATATCGACTTGATAGAATTTGATTTTTTTTTTCAAAATTAATCATATTCGAATCTTAGGGAATTTTTAAAACGATTCTTTTTCAACTGTAGCGATATGTCCTTGTCCGTATCGATAAATTTGAAATTATTTTCAATATTAGTAATATTCGAATCCATCGCATCTTTATTTAACCCATTTCCATTGCGGCTCTTAATCTCGTCTTGATTGTTTTCAGGAATAACTTATATATATATTTTTCAATATTAGTCATATTCGAATCTCTCGGAATTTTAGTTAGCTTGATTTCATTTCCATTCCAGCTCTTAATATCGCCTTAATTTTGCCCAGGAATAATTTTGATTTTTTCAATATTAGTAATATTCGAGTCCCACGGAATTGTATATAACTCATTTCCAGGCAGCTCGTAATATCGACTTGATAGAATTTGTTTTTTTTTCAAAATTAGTAATATTCGAATCTCAGGGAATTTTTAAAACGATTTCCTTTTCAATTGTAGCTCTTTTAGCCGACTGGATTGCCCACAAGGATGCCAACGATGAGAAAGGCAAGTGTTTCCGTACCTGTACCATGAGAGACTGTGGCTGGGTAAGTAATTGGGAGTACTGCTTCCTAAGAGATCCTCAATAAGTTTTCTATTCCATTTTCAATTGCTTTTCTTGTCCTGTCTCACTTATCTCCTAAAAATATATAAAATTTTCATTATTTTCCATCTCTTCAATTGCTTTTCTTCCCGTGTCCCATGTTTCTCCTTAAATTTATTAAAATTTTAATTTTTATAATTTTTTTTTTCAGTTCGATGAAAATGGCAAACTTACCGAAGAAGTTCTTCTAAGGGCCGCCTATGTTCTATACGGTGGTGATGAGAGTAAAATCCCGAGAATTTTGGAAGCTGGCAAGAAGTGTCTGAATTCCATAAAATATGATGAGAAGGATATGTGAGTAACCAGGAAGTAGGTGTGGGAGTACGATGTTTAATATTTTGAATATTTTTTATTGCAGATGTAATACCGGCGAAAACTGGTCCAGATGCATTCTTGGAACTTGCAAGGATTGTGGCTTAGATTTGGCTGCTGCAATTTAGGTCCTCATAAAATATGGAAGAATAAAATATTTTGTACATACTTTTGAGGGCGGACGAGGTGATGGGAAATTTTCCCAAAATCCAAAAAATGCATATTCCAAAATTATCAGTTTCTCGACTGTGAAGAAACACCACATGTGTACAATTGTTGTAGAATAAAGTTATATGAATTTTTGAAATTATGAAATATGTTTATGGTTTTATTCCTCCGTTAAATACAAGATATTCTGGAGAGATTCTGTAAAATGATGGCTTACAGGTAGATTTCGGGGGTGTGTGACCATATCTAGTATTGTACTCAGAAGGCTGATAGAAGATCTATGGGAAGTCTTTCTCAACTCTTTCGAAGTAATAATTTACCCAAGAATTTAGGATTACGAACCATCAAAGATTTTCAATATTTGTTTAAAAAAAAAAAAATGAAGTTTTAGTTTTTTTCTAAATTGAATTAAAATTTGACATTCAGCTCAACAATCAACGTTTTCTTCCAGCTGCATATCAATTCTGTATTCGAGAAAATACTGTCTTTACAAAGCTGCCCTAATTCGAAGAATACAGCAGAACACTGTTTGGTCTTCTAGTAGCAGAGGCTAATTTTCAAGCCGGTACCTTTAATAAGCGTGTCGAAAAAGAGGTCATATTTTCCCTTCAATTCTCTTGGTTTAAATTTTCATTTGAAACCACAAGATAACAGTTTTTGTTATTCTCCCAAAGAAAATGGATGTGGAAATAGATGTTTCGCGCGATATCCTTAATAGTCCTAAGAATTTCTCATGGATTTGTAGGTGTGGAGTAATAATTTCCAAAATCATTTTTGGTGGCGCCCAATTGCATCATTTGCAAATAAATTTATTTTAAGGATGCCGAGAGCTTCAACTTATGTATCACTCCAAAAAGACGAATGCAAGGGTCCCCACTTGAGGCATATTATAGATGGGTACACTGTCTGAAATCACCGCACAACTTCGGATCTTTTCGGATTATTTTCTGATATGAGAGTCGATTTTAGTCAATCTCAAGGTTATAGAAAGGACGATATAAGTATTATTTATGTAAAGCCTAGTCGATGGAGCAACAGCCACCTGCAGATGTTTTTCGTCTTTAGCGCCTTCTCCTGGTTGTGTTTTTTTGGAAAATATTCGTGAAGCCCTGTATGTATTTCATGCATCACCAGGTGGTCAGGGTATTATGTCTTTGTGCATTTGTTTGTAACAGGCAAAAGGAAACGAGATAGACCCATAGTTCCTTTTGATGATCTGCATAGAATCACATTCTGAGTCGGATTATGCATGTCCCTCCGTCCGTCCGTCTGTCCATGTATTTTTGTGAACAAAGTACAGTTCGCATTTATTACCCTATCCAGATGAAATTTTGCACAAATCATTTGTTTGGCCCAATGACGAACCCTATTGAAATTGGAGATAATCGGTCAAAATTTAGATATAGCTCCCGTATATAACTTCGTCCGTTTTGCTTTTTATTGTGCACCAAACGTGTAATATCAGCCCGAATAGTATGAAATTTTGCACATACAACCAAATTAGGCCTGAAAATAAGTATGCCAAATTTTATAGAGATCGATTCAGATATAGCTATAGCTCCCTTGTATATTGATCATCCGATTTGTTATTTTTGTCCTCCGCAGCCGTAATATGCACTCTGTAACAACAATATTTGGGGAAATCTATCAAATACAGCTCAGAAATACATTTGCTAAATTTTATCGAGATCGGTTCAGATTTGGATATAGCTCCCATATATAACTTCGTCCGATTTACCTTTGATTGTGCTCCAAACGTCTAATATTTGCCCAAATGGGATGAAATTTGGCACTTACGACCGAATTGAGTCTAGAAGCTAGTATGTCAAATTTGGTGAAGATCGGTTCTGATATAGCTATAGCTCCCATATATACTGTTCATCCGATTTTTTATATTTTTTACCCACAGCCGTAATATGCACTCCGTAACAACGATATTCAGGGAAATATATCAAATACAGCTCAGAAATATCTTTGCCAAATTTTATCGAGATCCGATCCGATTTCAAATTAATTGTGCACCAAATGGGCAATACAAGTCCGAATTTAAAAGATACAAATGCTTCGGCATATTTAGTCTTTTGAATTTTAAATTATAATTATAATCATAGCGTGTATGATTGAATTCTCCCATAAAATCTTTTAATTATTAAGTGGAGCTCAACTAAATTAGCAAAGTGGTGTAGGGTATCATAAAATCGGCCCGCCCGACTATAGGACTTTCTTTACAGTTTTTTTTTTTTTGGATTTTATTTTTTATTTTCCTTATCCATATCATTCCTACGCTTTTTTTTAGCTTATTTATTTTAATAAAATAGCAGACTTCGAGCGGAGTTTGATATTTTAGGATTTGCTGGACCAATTAAATCTCTCCGTTTTCTTAGCATCACCGTTGAGAAATGTTATATGCAGAAAGATATACCTTGAGGTAACAAAAAATTAACCTCTACAGTGTTAGAATGCCTACCAGTCCCCTGATCCAAAAAAAAAAATTCTCCCAAGGTGTCGTACAGCTACGAAAATAATCTTATACGTATTGGGAAATATAAATCATTTATTAATTTACCGTTCAATGCCGCCGAAAACCCATTCCCCTCAATAGTGTGTCGATGGTGATGATTCCGTTCGTACTTTAGACCCATGCTGACCAGTTTCCAGATCCAAAAAAAATTCCCAAAGTTCCGTGCCGCTACGAAAATAATCCTAGTATATTATCATATGCGTAATGGGAAACACAAAACATTTATTAATTCTCCGATCGATGCCGCCGTTTCCAGATGTCATGTTGCCCAGTTTCCAGATCCAAAAAAAAAATTCCCAAGGTTCGGTACCGCTACGAAAATAATCCTAGCATATTATCATATACTTAATAGGAAACACAAAGCATTTATAAATTCTCCGTTCGATAGGGCGGAACACCCATTGCCCCTCAGCAATGCGTCGACGGTGATATTTCAGTTTTCGGATTTTAGACTCCTCAATGTCAAGTCTGCCAATCCGTAAATTGGTTTGTAATGAACTAAAGTTTTCAACTTCTCGACAAAAGTTGTTCTGGTCCTCAACAATCCATCTACGTATTGGGAAACATAAAGCATTTATTAATTTACAGTTCAATGCCGCTGAAGACCCATTACCCTCAATAGTGTGTCGTTGGTGATTATTCCGTTCGTACTTTACTCTCATGCAGACCAGTTTCCAGATCCAAAAAAAAAAATCCTTAGGTGCCGTATCGCTACGAAAACAATCCCAGTATTTTTTCCTGCCACCGAAAACCCATTGGCCCTCAAAAATGTGTCGACGGTGATATATCCGTTTTCGGATTTAAGACTCATCAATGTAAGGTCTACCAATCTGTAAATTGGTTTGCAATGAACTAAAGTTATCAATTTCTCGACAAAAGTTGTTCTGGCCCTCAACAATCCACCTAAGAATTATTATTTTTCCAGTAATGTTCGAATAGAGGACCTCTCCTTTCCATCAACGTAAATCACAGTAATTTGACATTTACGCAGATGTAAATTATGAAAAAAATTCCATTAGTAAGACTTCCTTAATATAACTGGTCCTAGACAGCTCCTCCTCTTTTTTATTGGATAATTTATAACACACGTGCTTCGATGATTGACGCCTGACCGTCATCAGTAATACTTAAATTCAATTTCCATTCAATGTTTGCAAATTAAAATTTAATATTCATTTGTTATCAACTTCTCGGAAAAATTGTTGTTCTGGTCCTCAACAATGCACCTACGAATTATTATTTTTCCAGTAATGTTCGAATGGAGGACCTTTCCTCTCCATCAACATAAATCACAGTAATTTGACATATTGGCAGATGTGAATTATGAAAAAAACTCCATTAGTAAGACTTCCTTAAAATAACTGGTCCTAGACAGCTCCTCCTATTTTTTTTTTTAATAATTTATAACACACGTGCTTTAATCATTGACGGCCGTTTTTCATCAGCAATACTCAAATTCAACTTCCATTAAATGTTCTCAAATTATTATCAACAATAGTTATCAACTTCTCGACAAAAGTTGTTCTGGTCCTCAATAATCCACCCACGAATTATTATTTTTTTCCAGTAATGTTCGAATAGAGGACCTCTCCTTTCCATCAACGTAAATCACAGAAATTTGACATATTGGCAAAAATTCCATTAAAAAATTCCACGAAAAAAGTTCCATTAGTAAGACTTCCTTAATATAACGGGTCCTAGACAGCTCCTCCTATTTTTTGAACAAATTATAACACACGTGCTTTAATGATTGACGGCTGATCTTCATCAGGAATATTCAAATTCAACTTCCATTAAATGTTCTCAAATTAAACTGTCATATTCAGTTGGTAATCAGCTTCTCGACAAAAGTTGTTCTGGTCCACAACAATCCACCTACGAATTATTATTTTTCCAGTAATTTTCGAATAGAGGACCTCTCCTTTCCATCAACGTAAATCACAGAAATTTGACATATTTGCAAAAATTCCATTAAAAAATTCCACGAAAAAATTCCATTAGTACAACTTCCTTAATATATCTGGTCTTAGAGAGCTCCTCCTATTTTTTTTGGATAATTTATAATACACGTGCTTCGATGATTGACGCCTGATCTTCATCAGGAATACTTAAATTCAACTTCCATTAAATGTTCTCAAATTAAAATTTTATATTCATTTTTGTTATCAACTTCTCGACAAAAGTTGTTCTGGCCCGCAACAATCCATCTACGAATTATAATTTTTCCAGTAATGTTCGAATAGAGGACCTCTTCTTTCCATCAACGTAAATCACAGTAATTTGACATATTGACAGATTCAAATTATGAAAAAAATCCATTAGTTAAACTTCTTGGTCCTAGAGAGCTCCTCCTATTTTTTTTCGATAATTTATAACACACGTGCTTCGATGATTGACGCCTGATCGTCATCAGTGATACTCAAATTCAACTTCCATTAAATGTTCTCAAATTAAACTTTCATATTCATTTGTTATCAACTTCTCGACAAACGTTGTTCTGGTCCTCAATAATCCACCTACGAATTATTATTTTTCCAGTAATGTTCGAATAGAGGACCTCTACTCTCCATCGACGTAAATCACAGTAATTTGACATTTAGGCAGATGTGAACTATGAAAAAAATTCCATTAGTAAGACTTCTTGGTCCTAGAGAGCTCCTCCTATTATTTTTTGGACAATTTACAACACACGTGCTTTAATGATTGACGCCTGATCGTCATCAGCAATACTTAAATTCAACTTCCATCAAATGTTCTCAAATTAAACTTAAATATTCATTTGTTTTGTTTTTTTTTTTTTTTGTTTTTTGAAGTCCAATGACCGATTTTTGATCTTCTTTCATGCCACACAAAAATAACCAAGGCCAATTTGCAATTTCTTTAGAATATAAAAACCCCAACCGAAATAAACCAGTCTTTTTCGAAATTTCATAATTTTTTCAATTAGAAATCTATATAAAAATCAAGTTCATACTTGCCAGACAACAACAGTATTGAAATTCGTTTCAAAATAGCTGCAATGCAAACAGTTGCAATTTTATTTATTTTTTTAATTGGATTTCAAATTTGTAAGGCAGAGGTGGATTTTGAAAAAGAAATTCTAAAAAAAGTTGAGCCTGTAAAAAAATTGTTTTATTTTTTTTTAGGTTCAGGAATGGTGCAGCAAGGAGCCTTTGAAAAATGTCTTTCGCGTGTGTTCCCAAAAGACGGGTGTGGGAAAGGGTAAGCTATTTTTTCCAACCAAAAAAAGAGAACTGAATTATCGCGATATTCAAAATTTTGTTTTTTTTTTTGCAGCCGAAATATATCGAGTCATATATTTCCATCCACCACAAAGCTTTAATGAGAAATGCTTCCGGGCCTGTTCCATGATTGAATGCCAATACGTAAGTACAATGAGACAAAAAAATTGTAAAGAAATGGAAAAAGAGAAGTCCCATAATAAAATTGTGAAATAGAAGTCGTATTCACATAATTGGAGTATATCAGAATATAGATCCAAAATTCTTTGCCGAAAATAAAAATTGACTTGAAGGCACGACTTTGCCAAAGCGAAAATTTTAACGTGACGCTCAACTCAACGATCTATAAACAATTAGATGGCCTTTCATTTGGCGTTGCTTGGCAACTCTCACACATACTAACCACAGAGCGTAAGAGTGTGAGAGAGAGTTAGGCACTGCCTCATACACACTAACGTTACTTCTCAACTCTCACGCACTCTTACGCTCTTTGGTTCAGTTGCTGTTCAGACGGCAATGAATGAACACGCATCAAAATTACTTGAACATTTTTAACGATCTCAAAACGTTTTAAAAAAAATTTTAAAACATTTTTAATGATTTCAAAACGTTTTAAAAGAAAGATTACTGAAAAGTGTTTAATCTTAAGAAGATCATGCAGTTGTTTGAAAAGTGATTATAATAATGTATTTTCGGATCATATTTTGCCCAGATAAGTCCTGAAATACTGCTTGTCTTGTTGTTGTGTTTTTTTTTCTAAGCATAAACGAAGATTTTGTTGCGTTTCAGGAGTGGCTATCAAAAAGTTGACTTTTTGTTCATTTATAAAAATTAGTTCGAAGTGTGTAGTTTGAAATCGAATAAAAATATATATGGGAGCTATATCCAAATCGGAATCGATCTCGATAAAATTTGGCAAAGATATTTCTGAGCTGTATTTGATATATTTCCCTGAATATCATTGTTACGGAGTGCATATTACGGCTGCGGAGGACAAAAATAACAAATCGGATGAACAATATATATGGGAGCTATAGCTATATCTGAACCGATCTTCACCAAATTTGACATACTAGCTTCTAGACTCAATTCGGTCGTATGTGCCAAATTCCATTCCATTTGGACAAATACTAGACGTTTGGTGCACAATAAAAGGCAAATCGGACGAAGTTATATATGGGAGCTATATCCAAATCGGAATCGATCTTCATCAAATTTGGCATACCAGCTTCTAGACTCAATTCGGTTGTATGTGCCAAATTCCATCCCATTTGGACAAATATTAGACGTTTGGTGCACAATAAAAGCTGAATCGGACGAAGTTATATATGGGAGCTATATCCAAATCTGAACCGATCTCGATAAAATTTGGCAAAGATATTTCTGAGCTATATTTGGTATATTTCCCCAAATATTGTTGTTATAGAGTTCATATTACGACTATGGAGGACAAAAATAACAAATCGGATGAATAATATATACGGGAGCTATAGCTATATCTGCACCGATTTCGATCAACTTTGGCATACTAGCTTCTAGACTCAATTCGGTCGTAAGTGCCAAATTCCATTCCATTTGGACAAATATTAGAAGTTTGGTGCACAATAAAAGGTAAATCGGACGAAGTTATATGTGGGAGCTATATCCAAATATGAACCGATCTTTACTTAATTTGACATACTAGCTTCTAGGCTCAATTCGGTCGCAAGTGCCAAATTTCATCCCATTTGGGCAAATATTAGACGTTTGGTGCACAATCAAAGGTAAATCGGACGAAGTTATATGTGGGAGCTATATCCAAATCTGAACCGATCTCGATAAAATTTAGCAAATGTATTTCTGAGCTGTATGTGATATATTTCCTTGAATATCGTTGTTACGGAGTGCATATTACGGCTGCGGAGGACAAAAATAATAAATCGGATGAAAAATATGTATCGGAACTATAGCTATATCTGAACCGATTTCGATCAAATTTGGCATACTTATTTTCAGACCTAATGTGGTTGTATGTGCAAAATTCCATACTATTCGGGCTGATATTACACGTTTGGTGCACAATAAAAGGTAAATCGGACGAAGATATATATGGGAGCTATATCTAAATTTTGACCGATTTTCTCCGATTTCATTAGGGTTCGTCCTTGGGCCAAACAAAGGAATTGTGCAAAATCTGCATCTGGATCGGGCAATAAATGCGACCTGCATTTTGTTTACAAAAATACATGGACAGACGGATAGACGGACGGAGGGACATGCATAAATCGACTCAGAATGTAATTCTATGCAGATCATCAAAAGGAACTATGGTTCCATCTCGTTTCCTTTTGTCTGTTACAAACATATGCACAAAGACATAATAACCTGACCACCTTGTGGTGTAGGCTATAAAAAGGATAGCAAAAAAAAATTCCGTTCAACGAAAAAAAAGGTCTGCATGCCTTCGATATTTCGGTACAGCAAAATGAGACAAAACTCAAATAATTTGTACGTATAGAAAATTCTCCTTCGGTTATAAATACTTATATAAATTTCTGATAACCTAATTCCAGAAGGAGATAATTGTAAGAAACCGGTGGTGGATGATCCGCAGATTTTTTAAGAAAATTTTGCCTGACAATACAGCTGGAAAGGATCAAGCCTAGAAAAAGTGGTTTTTAGTGACGATCATAAAAGTTAGGCTCGTAAACGATCATAAAATGACAAATAAAAATGCAGGTAAATTCGGCCGTAGGCTGTAGTACCTATAACGAATTTTAAATAGGAAACTTCGGCGAATAATGTCCCTAAAATCGTAGAAATATCGAATATTGGGAGGTACCGTTGTATGTGGGCTATACGATTTCGTGAACCTATCTCTTCTAGGGGCTAAAGTGCTTAGACAGGACTTCTAGTATGAATTTTTAGATTCTAGAAAAATGTAGCTAAAATCATCAAAATACCGAATATCAGGGGTATCGTTATCGTGGACCGATATACCTGAGTTTTGTTTTATGTGAGCACATACCTTGCGGTCTATCTCACAGTGGTCTTAGCGCCGGGTGAATACAATGCGTCTGCCCCACAAAAATGAGTACCAATTCGCTCGCACGTTATTTGGACGCGGTCGCCTCCTTGGTTAGGAGCGGAGCCTATCTAAACTCCTGCCTTTTTATGGGTCAGGCACCCGGTTGGTAATGCAACTCCACATTCGAGCAACACACTCTTCCCGCGATTTGGGTTTAAACCACAGCCACCGCGATGCTCCCACCAGGGTGGCTAACATCGAAGACCTAGGGGCACCTGGCACCTGCCGTACCAGAATATAGCCTCCGGTCAGGCTTCGTAGCAATGCTACTACCAGTTGAACTTCAAACAGTCCGGGACTGGTCAGCCACCACCAACAGAAAATCAGCAGAGAACACGCACTCAAAGCATGACAATTAACATGCTGTCCTCACGAACTGCACAATGGGTCCACTGGGACCGCAGCAACGGACTACACAACATAAACAGGACTACCCTCACGGATAGATAGATACACAACATTCACAGAGGAACCCCAGCAATCATCCCAAAGGTCCAAGGACCAAACCGGCCCACCTCCACTATGTGCGGGGACCCCCTCCACTAAGTCTTCTCCTTCTACTAATTACTTCACGCGCAAAATTACTTAAACATCTAAATGTCCGATCGTCTTCAAGCACCCTACTAAAATCCCACCCCGGCCCTCCTCGTGGACCGATATAGCCCATCTTTGAACTTGACCTGCCTGTAGATGAAAGTCTGATCTGTGCAAAATTTTAGCTTCCTAAATCGTCGCGCTAAATCGTCTAGGAATTTTATGCCGATCAAAAAATTTGTAAAATTATTATTTCGATGAGTTACAAATGGAAGGACGAACTTAATATACCCTCCATACTACGTATGGCGGAGGATATAAAAAAGCAAACATTATTTTTTGACCTTCAACCTCACATTTATTTTCTTATTTTCCAGTACAATGTCGACGGAACTCTCAAACATGACACAGCGCACAGGGTTGCCAAGGTACTGTCTGCCGGTGATCTTTTCAAATATGAACTGGTGAAGAGGGTCGTTTCGCACTGTTTACACACAGCGCCGCTACATAATAATGTGTGAGTAATATTTATGGAAATTTCATAATACACCAATTTTTTATACCCTCCACCATGGGTAGGAGGGTATATTAACTTTGTCATTCCGTTTGTAACACCTCTAAATATTCGTCGTAGACCCCATAAAGTATATATATTCATAATCAGCATAAAATTCTAAGACGATTTAGCGATGTCCGTCTGTCTGTCTGTCTGTCTGTCTGTCTGTCTGTCTGTCTGTCCGTCTGTCTGTCTGTCTGTTGAAATCACGATAGAGCCCACATTATTTGACGTAGACCTTTGAAATTTGGCACAAGTGTGTGTATTGTCCCTAGGATGGTTGGTATTGAAAATGAGATATATCGGTCCACGTTCTGGTATAGTCCCCATATAACGGTACCTCCCGATATTCGGTATTTTGATGATTTATGCCACATTTTTTCACGGATTTATCTGAAAATTGGTATTTGTAGGTCATGACGGGTCCCTGAGCGTGTGGCAAAACATTGCATGTATAGGTCCACGTTTTGGTATAGCCCCCATATAACGGTACCTACCGATATTCGGTATTTTGATGATTTATGCCACATTTTTTCACGGATTTGTGTAAAAGTTGGTATTTGTGGGTCATAATGGGTCCTAGCTCGTGTGGCGAAACATTGTAATTATAGGTGCACGTGTTGGTGTAGCCCCTATATAACGGTACCTCCCGATATTCGCATTTTAATGTTTTTTGCCACATTTTTTCTAATGTTCTTTTACCCTAGGGTGGAGGGTATTAAAAGTTTGGCCCGGCCGAACTTAATTTTTTTTTTACTTGTTTAAAATTGATTTTGATTCGGGCGCCATTGAGATTCCGTAGTTATCGACAAGATTTATAGAAACTAATATTTTTGAATTTTTCTGTTTTTAGTTGCGATACCACCGAAGCTTTTATCCAATGTTTTGTCACACTTTCCCCCGTCAAAGTGTCACTGGACAGGGCATTGCCATGAGACGGAATTTGGAGAAGATAAAAAGTGATTTTACAAAAAAAAAAAAAAAAAAAAAAAAAAAAAAAAATCGACAAAATAATTGTTTTTATTCGGGGTGTAAAAATTGGGGCATCTGGTATTTTAAGTTCGTGGCTGATGATGAATAAATTCCAATTGGGGGTTCCCGTTATATTTTCTTTTGGAATTTTTTACTTGTTCGCCATTAAACGCAAACGGCGAAGGGCATATTCAAAGGGAAAGATATTGTTAAAGAATAAAGTCACCATACACCTTACGATTTTAAGATTTTGGCCAATAGGCAATTCTAACTAAAATCAATTTTAGGTTTATACTTAAAGCATAAACACCAGGTTTATTCAAAATATAGTAATAAAAATATTGGAAATATAATGTAAATTCGAAACGTGAAATAAACGGTGAATAATGTAGCTAAAATCATCAAAATACCGCATATAGGGAGGTACCGTTATATCGGAGCTATACGAAGACGTGGACCTGCATAGACAACTCTCTGTCACTGGCTGTGGCATCTCAAAGACATCTCAAACAATTTCGTTGAATATTGTAACTAAAATCGTCAAAATACCGAATATAGGGACGTACTGATATATAGGGCCTATACGAAGGCCTGGACCTGCATAGACAATTTTCTGTTACAGACTGCCATTACGAACTCTAAATACGTAATTTAAAACTACTCCGGCGAATAATGACGCTTAAATCAAATCAAAATACCGAATATAGGGAGGTACCGTTACATGGGGGCTATACGAAGACGTGGACCTGCACATACAATTTTCTATCTTAGGATGTAGTATCCACTACGAACTTCAAATACCAAATATGAAACAATACCGGTGAATAATGTCGCTTAAATCAAATCAAAATACCGATTATTGGGAGGTACCGTTATATCGGAGCTATACGAAGACGTGGACCTGCACATATAATTTTCTGTCATAGGCTGTAGTATCCACTACGAACTTCAAATACCAAATATGAAACAATTCCGTCGAATAATGACGCTTAAATCAAATCAAAATACCGATTATAGGGAGGTGCCGGTAGGTATGGGAGCTATACGAAGACGTGGACCTGCACAGACAATTTTCTATCTTAGGATGTAGTATCCACTACGAACTTCCGATGCGAAATTTGAAACAATTCTGGTGAATAATGTCGCCAAAATCATCAAAATACCGATTATTGGGAGGTAGCGTTATATGGGGGCTATACGAAGACGTGGACCTATATGACTCATTTTCTGTCTTAGGATGTAGTATCCGTTATGAATTTTAAATATCAAATTTGAAACAATTCCGGTGAATAATGTCGCTAAAATCATCAAAATACCGAATATCGGGAGGTACCGTTATATGGTGGCTATACCAAAATGTCGACTTACATGGCCCATTTACAATACCAAATGTCCTGCAGACATAGTACACATTTGAGTAAAAATTTATCAACCTACTTCATTTCGTTCGGAAGCTAGAGTGATTTCCACAGACGGACGGACATTGATAAATCGACATAGAATTATATTCTGATCAAGAATATATATACTTTGTGGGGTCTAAAATGTATATAAATGGAATGACAAACATAATATACCTTCCATACTATGGTGCAGGGTATAAAAAATACAATTTTTGCAATATTTTGTGTTCTCCCTAAACATGTTCCACTGTATTCTATGACAGATACACAACTTCGTCTGATTTATTAATTGTAAAATCAAGAACAGAACACATAATAACCAGTCCACAATTAAATATAAAATCTATAAAAATCAAATAAGTAATGGCAATGGTATAACAGTATTAGAAGAGATTCCGAAATTACCACAATGTCGAAATTAATCGGAATTTTATTCATAGTTGTAGTTGTGCTGCAGAGAGCCCCGGCGCAGGTTTGAATTCAATGCAAAATTGAATTTAAATTTTTTTAATTTTGAAAATTTTATTTGTTTTTTTTTTTTTAATGACTTCCTAGGAATTTTGTGGCAAAGAACGTCTAAAGGATTCAATACGCCGCTGTGCCATCTCACATCGGGTGGGTCAAGGTGGGTTGGAATTTTGTGGAAAATATTTTTGGAATATATTTTTTGAATTTTGAAAATTTGATATTAATGTCATGTGTTTTTGTTGTTTACAGCGGAAATCTTGCGTCTCATCTATGGCCGTCCCTCACACAGTGGCCGGGAGAAATGTTTTAGAGCCTGTTCCATAATTGAGTGTCGTTTTGTGAGTAGATATATTATTTTATTAAAAAAATCAATTTAAAAATCAAATAATTTAAAAAAATATTTTCAAAACCTGGAAAAAGTGAAAATTTGGACACGGATTGGTTACGTGTTGAATTATCAGTACCAAAAAGACAGGACATAATTTTCAATTTTAATACATACATTTTGAATATAATTTTTATAGAAACTATTGCACCTAGGTATACGGTTTCTTTTGAGATGTATAGTGAAATTTTGTTTAGAATAATTCTTCGTTTTACACTTTTCGTCTAAAACGAGATTTTATGTTACTTTCAGGCGTCAACTCGAAAAAAGTCCGAAAGAAAATTGATAAAAAAATTAAGGGAATATTTTCGTTTTTTTTTTTGGAAGATTAATGCAAATATTTTTTTGATATGCAATGGAAATAGAAATTTCTTTTCTTTGGTGACTTATAGTAAAATTTGATGAAGAATATTTTAGTCTTTAAAATATTTTCCAAAAATGGAGTATTAACGAAGATATTGGCTTGAAATTGAAACGTGTTAAATTAACAGAAAAAAAACCCAAACGCATAATTTTCACACTGGTGCATAAATTTTGAATATAATTTTCATAGAAACTATTGCACCTAGACATATGGTTTATTCTGAGATTTATAGTAAAATCTTGTGCAGAATATTTCTCCCCTTAACACCTTTTGGCTAAAATAATATTTTATGTTACTTTCAGGCGACAACTCGAAAAAAGTCCGAAAGAAAATTGATCAAAAAATTAGGAAATATTTTTGAATTTTTTTTCGGAAGATTAATGCAAATATTTTTTTGATATGCAATGGAAATAGACATTTCTTTTCTTTGGGGACCTATAGTAAAATTTGATGGAGAATGTTTTTGTCTTTAAAATATTTTCCAAAAATGGAGTATTAACGAAGATATTGACTTAGAATGGAAACGTGTTAAATTAACAGTAAAAAAAACGCAAACACGTAATATTCAAATTTAGTGCATATATTAAGAGTATAATTTACTTATATACTATTGTACCTAGACATATGGTCTATTCTGAGATTTATAGTGAAATCTTGTGTAGAATATATCTTCTTTTAACCCCTTCTGCCTAAAATGAAGTTTTATGTTACTTACTTCAACTCGAAAAAAGTCTGGTGAAAAATTGGTCAAAAAAATTAAGGGAATATTTTCGTTTTTTTTTTTTTCGGAATATTGATGCAAATATTTTTTTGATATGCAACGGAAATATACATTTCTTTTCTTCGGTGACTTATAATGAAATTTGATGTAGAATATTTCTTCTTTTAAAAAGTTTCCAAAAAAGTGAGGTATTAGAGAAGATATTGACTTAGAATCGAAACGTGCTAAATTAACAGTACCAAAAAGACAGGACATAATTTTCACATTTAGTGCATACATTTTGAAAATAATTGCAATAGTTTCTGCACCTAGACATATGGTTTATTCTGAGATTTATAGTAGAATTTGGTGTAGAATATATCTTCCTTTAACACCTTCTGCCTAAAATGAAATTTGATGTTACTTTCAGGCGTCAACTTGAAAAAAGTCCAAAAAGAAAATTGATCAAAAAATTAGGAAATATTTTTGATTTTTTTTTTCGGAAGATTAATGCAAATATTTTTTTGATATGCAATGGAAACATACATTTCTTTTCTTCGGTGACTTATAATGAAATTTTATGTAGAACATTTCTTCCTTTAAAAAGTTTCCCAAATAGTGAAGTATTAGGGAAGATTTTGGGTTAGAATGGAAACGTGTTAAATTAACAGAAAAAAAAAACGCAAACACATAATTTTCACATTTTGTGCATAAATTTTGAATATAATTTTCATAGAAACTATTGTATCTAGACATATGGTCTATTCTGAGATTTATAGTAGAATTTGGTGTAGAATATTTCTTTCTTTAACACCTTCTGGCTAAAATAATATTTTATGTTACTTTCAGGTGTCAATTCAAAAAAAGTCCAAGAAAAAATTGATCAAAAAATTAAGGGAATATTTTTGGTTTTTTTTTTGTGGAACATTAATGCAAATATTTTTTTGATAAGCAATGGAAAGATATATTTTCTTTGGTGACATATAATGAAATTTGATGTAGAATATTTCTTCCTTTAAAAAGTTTCCCAAATAGTGAAGTATTAGGGAAAATTTTGGCTTAGAATGGTGACGGCTTAAATTAACAGTAGAAAACGCAAGCATATAACTTTCACATTTTGTGCATAAATTTTGAATATAAATTTCATAGAAACTATTGCACCTAGGTAAATAGTCTATTCTGAGATTTATAGTAGAATTTGGTGCAGAATATTTCTTTCTTTATCACCTTCTGGCTAAAATGAAATTTAATGTTACTTTTAGGCGTCAACTCGAAAAAAGTCCGAAAGAAAATTGATGAAAAATTAGGAAACATTTTTGTATTTTTTTCGGAAGACTAATGCAAATATTTTTTTGATATGCAATGGAAATATACATTTCTTTTCTTCGGTGACTTATAATGAAAGTTGATGTAGAAAATATCTTCCTTTAAAGTGTTTCCCAAATAGTGTAGTATAAGGGAAGATTTTGACTTAGAATGGAAACGTGTTAAATTAACAGTAAAAAAACGCAAACACATAATTTTCACATTTTGTGCATATATTTAGAGTATAATTTACTTATATACTATTGTATCTAGACATATGGTCTGTTCTGAGATTTATAGTAGAATTTAGTGTAGAATATTCTTTCCTTTAACACCTTCTGGCTAAAATGAAATTTTATGTCACTTCCAGGCGTCAACTCGAAAAAAGTTCGGGGAAAAATTAGAAAATATCAAAAAATTAGAAAATATTTTTGGATTTTTTTCGTAAAATTAATGCAAATATTTTTCTGATACGCAATGGAAATAGAGATTTCTTTCTTTTGGTGATCTATAGTAAAATTTGATGGAGAATATTTTTGTCTTTGACGCCATCCTTCAGAAGTGATGCCTTATTGCAGATTTTTACCCAAACTAAAACATAGTACGATTTTAACCCTAAAATGTGTTTTATATACGAATTCCTGGTGTGTTTTATATACGATTTAGACCTTTGGTGCCTTCTAGGACCCATAGTAGAATTTTATGACAATTATTTTTGTGGAATATTTTAAGTTTCTACGATTCCGTTTAAAGGGAGTTTTTAGCTATATTTTTAAAAAAAGGACCAAAAAGACCCCTTTCTTGGCCCGCTTGAGGGTTAATATGTTCTAGCAAAATATTCCCCGTATTTTTATCTGCAATATTGCCAAAGACCCTATATACCTAAAATGTACGGATTTCGAGGAAAATTTAATCCGAAAATTTTCAAAAGCGTTGACGAGGAGGGAACTTGCCCCCTCTATTTAGGTTACTTTACGATGTAAACTTTCAAAACGCCGATACGTGTGTCTTCTTTTTTTAAGCTCTTCTCTCAAAATCTGATGGGTTTTTTTCGTAATTGTTAAAAAATTGAATTTTGTCCCACAGTGTTATAAGACTGATACTGACAATTGTGCTGACGTCTATGAGAACATAGTTAAAAAGTAGCCGGAAAAAGGCATAGTTTTTTATAATTCGTTTATATTAATTTGTTATTTTTTTTAACAGATCCCTGAAGATGATTATCGAAGATTAAGGAAACATAGAAAAAAAATTTTAAAATTGGATGATGCTTAAAAAATGCTCTTTGAAAAATCCGCGGTCGAAAATCGTATAATCCTTGAAAAATATTGCTTGAAAAAAATTTTTTTTCTTTAAAGATCCACATTGGAAAATTAGGTGATTCTGGGGAAATATTTCATAAAAAATCCACGTTTCGAAGTCCTTGAATTTTTTTTTTCTAAAAACTCCACGTTTCGAAGTCCTTAAGAAAATTTTTTTTAAATACCCAGAATTGCAATTTGGATGTTTTCTAAAAAATATTTCTTAAAAAATCCACATTTCGAAGTCTTTAAAAATATTTCTTAAAAAAATCCACGTTTCAAAGTCCTTAAAATTTTTTCTTAAATATCCACAATTCTAATTTGGATGTTCTTTAAAAAATATTTCTTAAAAAATCAATGTTTCAAAGTCCTAAAAAATATAAAAGTCCTTAGAAAAATATTTCTTAAAAATTCACGTTTGGAAGTTGGACGTTCCTTAAAAAAATGTTTCTTAAAAATCCACGTTTGGAAGTTAGACGTTCCTCAAAAAATATTTCTTAAAAATCCACGTTTGGAAGTTGGACGTTTCTTAAAAAAATATTTCTTAAAAATCCACGTTTCAAAGTCCTTAAAAAAATATTTCTTAAAAATCCACGTTTTTTTCTAGAAATCAACGTTGAATTTTCCTACAAAAAATATATATTTTTTAAAAATCCACTTTGGATTTTCCTGAATTTTTTTTAATCCACGTTGGATTTTACTAAAAAAACAAAATTAAAAAATCCACGTTGGATTTTTAAATTTTAAAAAATTTTGCGTTTCTAAGTCCTTAAAAAATATATTTTTTTTAAAATCCACGTCGGATTCTTTAAAAATCCACGTTGGATTTTTGAAAGTTGAATATTTCTTAAAAAAATATTTCTCAAAAAATCCTTGAAAATTATTCCTCGAAAGATCCACCTTTGAAGATTGGTTAATCCTACGGAAATAGTTCTCAGTAGAAGACCGGTTGAAAATTGGAGGTTCCTTAAAAAATATTTCTCCAAAAATCCACGTTTCAAAATTCTTAGAAAAATATTTCTTAAAAAATCTACGTTTCAAAGTCCTTAGAAAAACATTTTTTTAAAAATCCACGTTTGGATGTTCATTAAAAATATATTTCTAAAAAAATCCATGCTTCAAAGTTCCGAAAAAAATATTTCTTAAAAAATCCACGTTTCAAAGTCCTTAAGAAAATATTTCTAAAAAAATCCACGTTTCAAAGTCCTTAGAAAATTATTTTTTTAAAAATCCACGTTTCAAAGTCCTTAGAAAATTATTTTTTTAAAAATCCACGTTTCAAAGTCCTTAGAAAATTATTTTTTTAAAAATCCACGTTTGGATATTGGATGTTCATTAAAAAAAATATTTCTAAAAAAATCCACGTTTCAAATTTCTTAGAAAAATATTTTTTAAAAAATCTACGTTTCGAAGTCCTTAGAAAAATATTTCTTAAAAATCCACGTTTGGAAGTTGGACGTTCCTGAAAAAAATGTTTCTTAAAAAATCTACGTTTCAAAGTCCTTAAAAAAATATTTCCTAAAAATCCATGTTTGGAAGTTAAATGTTCCTTAAAAAATATTTCTTAAAAAATCCACGTTTCAAAGACCTTAAATAAATATTTCTTAAAAAATATTTTTTTTTTAAATCCACGTTGGATTTTCCTAAAAAAAATATATATTTTTTTTAAATTCACATTGGATTTTTCTAAAAAATATATTTTTTTTAACAAATCCAGGTTGGATTTTCCTAAATAATATTTTTTAAAAAATTTAATTTGAATTTTTTTTACAAAAAATATTTTTTTAAATTCAATTTGGATTTTTCGGTATTTTTTTAAAGATCCACATTGGATTTTCCTAAAAAAAAGTCCTAGAAAGTCCTTAAAAAATATTTTTTAAAAAAATTTTTGTTTAAAAATTCCATATTGGATTCTCCTAAAAAAAATATATATGTTTTAAAAAATCCACGTTTGAAAGTTGAAAAAATATTTCTCAAAAAATCCTTGGCCTCTAAAAATTATTTCTCAAAAGGTACGGAAATACTTCTTAGAAAATCGCCGGTTGAAAATATGATATTTCGTAAAAAATTATTTCTCAAAAAATCCAAGATCGAGTCGATCCTTACAAAATATTTCTCAAAAAAAAATCACATTTGAAGCTCAGATGATCCTTGAAAAAAATATCTCTCAAAAATTCAAATTTAATTTACGTTTTGAATTTTACCTTTGAAACTCAAATAGCCCTTAAAAATTGTCTCAAAAAAATCCACTTTTGTATATGAGAGGTCCTTGTGGCCTTTAAAAACAAAAAAAAAAAAAAAAACAAAAATTATTTAAGTTCTGCCCCCCTTTTTAGTTCAACATCGATGGAACCCTCAGGCAAGACACTCCCAATAGGATTGGCAATTATTTGGCCATTGGAAATCCCCAGAAGGCTCAACTGGTGCGAAAGTTGGCCAGCAATTGTTTGAAACATATACCACTGTATGGCAGTGTGTAAGTAGATTTGGAAATGGATAAAATCGGCTGAAAATGGTTATAACAAACTCGAGGTCTAATTTCTTGAATATTTTAAATTTCAGTATCGAAGTACGATGTCAAAAAAAAAAAAAAAAAAAAAAACAACAACAAAAACCTATAGACATTTGTAAAATACTAAATGATTTGGTTTTGCTAAGATAGATCGTTTCGAACCAAAAGTTCGTAATAGGCGTTTATTATTTATAACCGCTTGTTCGTTATAACCCTAGTCCACTGTATGGAGAATGATTTAAAAAAAAAATATTTTGTTTTAATTTTTTTATTCTTCATTTTTCAGTTGCGATACGGCAGAAGCTTTTATCCATTGCATGGTTTCAACTTCGCCCGTTCCTCTATCCCTAGATCAGGCTTTGAATTGATATTAAAAACAAAAAAAAAAAAATTTTGAATACAAAAATAAAAAATATTTTTAGACAAAAAAATCCTTACTTTTTTTTTTCAAGGAAGGTCTGCTCTCCGTCATCTCATATAAAAAAATTCTATTGAGAAGTAGGCCTCTGAAAAACTTGCTCGAATTTTTTCAAAGAGTGAAAATCACTCGAATTTGCGATATTTTCCTCGTTTTTGAGTGGTGCAAAATTCTTTCCAAATCAAGCAGATTCCACTCTTGCCGAACTTTCTGTTATGACAAATACCGTTGATGTATTTAAAGCTAGATAATAAACGGATAGAAGGATATCTTTGTTGGAGGCATATATAGGGCAACTAAAAGCAGATTTGCTTACATCGCAGAAGGCATTTATAACAACCGAAATCGAGGCTGATGAATTGATTGAAAAATTTCAATGTATGTGTATTTTTCTGCACAAGATCACTTTCCCCTGCATTTCACCCCTCTTCCCCTCCATTTCATCCCTCATCCCCCATTATTTCTCCTCTTTCCCCATAATTTCGCACCACTTCCCCTCCATTGATCCCCTCTCCCCCTCCATTTCACCCCCCACTTCTCTATTCTTCCCCCTTATATCTCTCTACTCTTCCCCCTTCCATTTTTTATCCATTTTTCCCCTCCTACCCCTCTATTTTCCCCTGTTCCCCCTCTATTTCACCCTTTTCCCCCTCCATTTCTGGGCAGAGCCACCTCAATTTCTCCTCTCTTCCCCCTCCACTTCTCCATTCTTCCCCCTCCTATTTCTCTCCTCTTTCTCCTCCTATTTCTCTCCTCTTTCCCCCTTCCATTTCTTTTATTCATTTTTCCCCTCCTATCATTTCTTTTATTCATTTTTCCCCTCCTACCCCTCTCCCCCTCACATTCCATTTCTTTTATCCATTTTTCCCCTCCTTCCCCTCTATTTTCCCCTGTTCCCCCTCTATTTCACCCTCTTTCCCTCCATTTCTGGGCGGAGCCACCTCAATTTCTCCTCTCTTCCCCCTCCACTTTTCCATTCTTCACCTTCCTATTTCTCTCCTCTTCCCCCTTCCATTTCTCCCATTTCTTTTATCCAATTCTCCCCTCCTACCCCTTTATTTCCCCTCTCCCCCTCCATTGCTCCCCTTTACCCCCTCCATTTCACCACTCTGCCCACCTCAATTTCTCCTCTCTTCTCCCCACTTCTCCTTTCTTCCCCATCCACTTCTTCCCATCCTGAAGAGTAGACTCTGTAAGAACCTCCCACTTTTCGAGCAATCCTTGAGCAAATTTCGCTCTCGAGTAAAAATGAGCAAAACTTCGCTCTGTCCAGAAGATATATAGGCTTTAATTAAATATTCCGTTATTTATTTTATCTTTCGAATTATTCCACCACAGAACGTGATTTTTTTCAAATGCATCGGCACTTCAAAGACATTTTTTCGAAGAGATTTTAGTTGTTTTTTGACAAATTTGTTTGTTTTTTATCTTTTTGCGATTGCAATAAAACTGCAATGAGATGGAGAAATTAGTACGCCGCAAATGATGGCGACAATTAATAGCGGCGAAGTTCAACAACCAAAACAACGAAATCACGACCAGCATTCAAAGAACTGGTTCATGTGGTTGTTGTTTGGTTGTATGTAATATTTATTTCAATTCTTTAATTTTTAAAAAATGTCTAAAATAAATCCGATATTTAGGGCCTTAGGAGATATATCCGGTATTTAAAATCTTAGAAAGTCCATGAAAATATAGAAAAAAACAAAACATAATTTGAAGCACTAAGCTGGAAGACTCCATAAACAATATTGAAAAAAAATCCTCGATTAAGGAATAGTTAAACATTCCTTAAAAATTGCACGTTTTATGACCAAGTTATTGGTCATAAAACGTCCAAGTTTTCTGATGTTGGGGTCCCTAAAAAAAAACATTAAAAAATCCTGGTTTTCTGACTTTAAGGGTTCCTGAAAACATTCTTTCAGTATCCCATTATATTTAGCCATATCTTTGAAAGTTTTGAAGACATGTCATTACTATGTATACCTCTATGAGGGTAATTTGATCCTTTTTTCAAGAATTGAAACTTTCATTGCGATAGCTGTTAGGAATCATATATAGATTGATACCTTGAGTAGGTGTATGAAAGCACATCTGTGGTCTTGTAAAGTATGACTAATCAAAGCTAAATTTCATAATTTTTGGAGAGATTTTTAAATTGATACTTGACAATACTGTGCAATTTATGAAAATGAATTATCTACACTTTTAAAATCAAGTTTAATTTTTTAAATACGTTCATTACTTCCGATGTTATGGTCCCTAGAAGAGAATTACTCAAAAAGTCTTAAAATTGGACTTTTTTCAGTATCTCCATTCATTTAGTCATATCTCTGGTAGTTTTCGAGATATATCATTGAAACTAACTGCAATTGAAAGAAAACAAGTTCCTCTTTCAAAATCCCAGCACTTTATAGAGAAACTTTATCGGAGCTAGGAAATATGAAACATTAAGTAGGTGTACCAAAGTACATAGCCGATCTTGTAAAAGACGGCAATGTTACCAAAGTTTTTCAAAATGTTTAAGAGATTTTAATCTAACAAATTGATATAACTTTGTAGCTTTCAAAAGGGAATTATCTGCACTTTTAAATTTGTGTTGATTCATTTTGATACGAGCACTAAATGCCTAGTTCTGCTTTCAAGAATAGAGTTACTCAAAAATGCTTAAAAAGTCGCTAGAATTCAGCTTTTGTCTTCATTGGGCCATATCTTTGTTAGTTTTCGAGATATATCTTTGTAACTTACTTCAATGGAAAGGTAGGACGATCCTCTTTCAAAATCTCAATCCTTCATAGAGATATTTTATTGCGCCTAGAAAATATGAAACATTGAGTAGGTCTACAAAAGTACATAATCGACCTTATAAAATACGGCAATGCAACCAAAGTTTTTCAAAATCTTTAGAAGATTTTAATCTAACAACTTGGCAACATTGTACAGTTTTTGAAAGAGAGTTATCTACTCTTTCAAATTCGTGTGGACTTTTTTTGATGCGATGATTATGTTGCGAGTTGTGGTTTCTAGAGGAGAGTTACTTAAAAATATTTAAAAGTAGATAATTTTCAACCATTGTTTTCATTTGGCCATATCTCTGGTAGTTTTCGAGATATATCATTGTAAATTACTTCATTTTAAAGGTAACACGATCTTCTTTCAAAACATCAACCCTTCATGGAGATGTTTTATCGCAGCCAGAAAATATAATACATTGAGTAGTTGTACCAAAGAACATAACCGACCTTTTAAAATACGGCAATGTTATTAAAGTTTTTTAAATGTTTGGGAGATTTTAATCTAACAACTTGGCATAATTGTGCAGTTTTTGAAAGAGAATTATCTGCACTTTCAAATTTGTGTTGAATGATTTCGATGCGATCATTACGTACCGAGCTCTGGCTTCTGGAAGAGAGTTACTCAAAAATATTATAAAGTCGATATATTTTCGCCTTTGTCTTCATTTGCCCATATCACTAGTATTTTTAGAGATATATCTTTGTAACTTATTTTATTTTAAAGGTAACGCGATCATCTTTCAAAACCTCAACCCTTCATAGAGATATATGACCGCATCCCGAAAATATGAAACGTTGAGTGGGTGTACCAAGGCACATAATGGTACTTGTAAAATATGGGAATGTTACCAAAGTTTTTCAAAATGTTTAGGGGATCTTAATGTAACAACTTGGTAACATTGTACAGTTTTTACAAGAGAATTATCTACGTTTTCAAATTTGTGTTGATTTATTTTGATACGATGATTAGGTCTCGAGTTCTGATTTCTAGAAGTGAGTTACTCAAAAATACTTAAAATTCTATAGATTTCTGCCTTTGTCTTCATTTGGCCATATCTCTGGCAGTTTTCAAGATATATCATTGAAAGTTACTTCATTCTAAAGTTAATACGATCTTATTTCAATATCTCAACCCGTCATAGAGATATTTTATAGCGCCAAGAAAATATGAAACATTGATTAGGTCTACAAAATTACATAACCGACCTTATAAAATAAGGCAATGTAACCAAAGTTTTTCAAAATGTTTAGGAGATTTTAATCTAACAACTTGGCAACATTGTACAGTTTTTGAAAGAGGATTATATACACTTTCGAATTCGTGTGGACTTTTTTTGATGCGATGATTACGTTGCGAGTTGTGGTTTCTAGAGGAGAGTTACTTAAAAATACTTAAAAGTAGATACTTTTCAACCATTGTTTTCATTTGGCCATATCTCTGGTAGTTTTCGAAATATATCCTTGCAACATACTTCATTCTAAAGGTATTACGATCTTCTTTCAGAATCTCAACCCTTCATGGAGATATTTTATCGCAGCCAGAAAATATGATACATTGAGTAGTTGTACCAAAGCACATAATCGATCTTGTAAAATATGGCAATGTAACCAAAGTTTTTCAAAATGTTTTGGAGATTTTAATCTAACAACTTGGCAACATTGTACAGTTTTTGAAAGAGAATTATCTACACTTTCAAAATATCGTTGATTTATTTCGATGCGATCATTACGTAACGAGTTCTGGTTCCTGGAAAAGAGTTACTCAAAAATACTTAAAAGTCAATAGATTTCAGCCTTTGTCTTCATTTGGCCATATCTCTGGTAGTTTTTGAGATATATCTTTGTAACTTACTTCAATGGAAAGGTAGGACGATCCTCTTTCAAAATCTCAACACTTTATAGAAATATTTTATCACACTTAGAAAATATGATACATTGAGTAGTTGTACCAAAGAACATAACCGACCTTTTAAAATACGGCAATGTTATTAAAGTTTTTTAAATGTTTGGGAGATTTTAATCTAACAACTTGGCATAATTGCGCATTTTTGGAAATAGAATTATCTGCAATTTGAAATTCGTGTTGATTTATTTTGATACCATCATTACGTGCCGAGTTCTGGTTCCTGGAAAAGAGTTACTCAAAAATACT
>NW_026712250.1:9388136-9413482 GCF_030504385.1 Musca domestica | reverse complement strand
TGGCCTTCGAAAAATACATATTTTTTTAAATCCACGTTCTGTTGGACTTCCAAACATATTTTTTTTAAATCCATATTTTTTTAGTCTTCCACGAAAAAAAAGTATTTTTTAATCCATGTTTTTCGGGTCTTCAAAATATATTTTCTTTTAAAAATCTCCTATCCTCTATCTTAAAATATTCTCATATTGCTCCAAAGAGAATGCACTACTCCAATTCGCCATCGGTTTGCCGCGCATGCGCATAGCGTTTTTTTTTTGTTTTTAGTATTTTTTTTTTCGTTTTAATCTGAAACCCAGCGGCCATAAAGCGGAAGGCAATGACTTTCAAAATTAAGGCACAAAAAAAGGTATTCAAAACAAAACGAGTAATAAATTAACATAATTTTAAGTTAACAACTAACTGCAGGTAATTAAATGCAGCAACAGTTAGATTGAACAATGTTATTGTTGTTGTTGTTGGTGGTATCTGAAATTATTACGCCACGTTTAATATTGGACACGTGCCGGCGCGGCAGTGAACTTGGGTTTGGCAGGTGAAATGGGGGTTTTATTTGAATGATGTTAACATTAATTGAGAGGTTAAGTGATGATTGAATTGAATCGGGTAGGGATGGGGTCAACCTCACTGAAATTTAAAGCCAGTATTGAATAGGAAATGTTAGGGGGAAGAGTTTATGCGATCATAATGTAAGTTAACTACACGATACCTCGATTCTGAAATCTGACGGTAGTGGGTGTGGGAAACTGGTAGGGTAGGGGGTTCTCGTGTGGCTTGTGTTACCCTCACTGTTATTTAAAGCCAATTTGGAATAGAAAATTTAGGTGAGGGGATCATAATATAAGTTATTTATGCCGCACACTGCCTGTTAACTGTACGATATCCTTCCTGAAATTTAGTGGTTCTGGGAAACAGGTAGGGATGGGGTCCTCGTGTGGGTTGGTCTTAACCTCACTGGAATTTAAAGCCAATATGGAATACAAAATATAAGTGAGGGGATCATGATATAAGTTGGCTATGCGATATCCTGACATGGAAAAAAAATCATGGTTGTGGGTCTGGGTTCACCTGTAGTACCATGGCAATGTAATTCTCAGATTTCTCTTTACTAAAAAACATAGACCTAAAGTCTGAAAACCTCGCCACAGAGTCCAATATCTTCACCCCTTGGCCGTCATCTCATTTTCCCTTTCCCATTTCCCTTCCAATTTCCGAATATTCTCTTTATCTGTGACACTGAAAAATCTCATAAATATTAAAGTTTTTATTTTTTTTTCAAATGCAAATTAAGATATAATCGGCCTAAAAAAGAATTCTGCGGAATATTCCCACGTTATTTACATAATTCCGATAAATAGAGATTTTGGAAATCATAGCCAAAAAACTCTCAGTTTTTTTTTTTTCTTCGACAGGGAGTTCATGAATATTCAAATCACAATTTTTTATGACAAACGGAAGAAATATTTAAACAGCCGACCTTTGGTCCGAAAGTCATAAAATCTCTATTTCCCCATTTATTCCCTCTTTCATTCTTCGTGACTTAAAATTCAACTTCAAACACAGATAAAACCGGTTAAAAAAGGTAAAAGGTCGGACATGCCCGACTGTATGATACCCTACACCACCCTACTATACACAATTAAGTGTACAATTAATGTGGAATCGGATAGGGATATATGTGATAGCTACGTCCAAATGTGAACCGATTTTCATGAAATTTCGCAAAACTATTTCTGAGCTCTATATGATATCTGTTACCGAATATCATTACGAATGTGAGGAACTTAAACCCTAAATCGGATGAATCATATATATGGTAGCTATCCACATCCTTTTGGTCCTTGGAAAAATCGTGTATAACACGTCCTTTTGGGAAAAAGTTAGTTAAAAAATAAAGGTCCTTTTGGTCCTTGGAAAAAAATGTAATTTTAAAATCCACGTCATTGTGGTCCTTGGGAAAAAATAATTTTTAAAATCCACGAATTTTCGGTCGTTGAAAAAAAAATTATTTTCAAATCCACTTCCTTCTGGTCCTAAGGACAAAAATTTAATTTTAATAATTTAGTCCTTGGAGAAAAATCACCTTAAAATCCACGTCATATTGGTCCTTGGGAAAACGTTCATTTAAAAATGCACGTCCTTTTTGTCCTTGGAAAAAATATTCATTAAAAAATATACATCTTTTTGGTCCTTGGGAAAATCTTTTTTTAAAAATTCCATTTCTTACTGGTCCTTGGAAAAATATTCTTTATAAAAACCACGTTTCCGGTGGTCCTAACAAACATATTCCTTAAAAAATCCACTCCTCACTTTGGAAATCCAAGAGGGGTCCTTTGGAAAAAAGATGAAATCCACGTCTTGTTTGTCCTTGAAAAAAAAAAACAATTTAAAAAATCATAAAAATCATTTTAAAATCCACGTCCTTTTGGTTCTTTGGGAAAAAAGTTAGTTTAAAATTCCAGGTCCTTCGGAAAAAAATGTTATTTTTAAATCCACGTCCTTGTGGTCCTTAGGAAAAAATTTAATTTTAAAATCCACCTCCTCTTGATCCTTGGAAAAAATATTCATTTAAAAAATCTTTTTGGTCCTTGGAAAAAAAAATATTTTTAATAATTTAGTCCTTGGGGAAAAATCATCTTAAAATCCACGTCCTTTTGGTCCTTGGGAAAAAATCTAATTTTAAAATCCACGTCCCTTTGGTCCTTGGAAAAAAATAATTCTTAAAAATCCAAATTTCTGGTAGTCCTTGGAAAAATTATTCATTTAAAAATCCACGTCATTTTGGCCCTTGGAACAAATTCATTTAAAAATCCACGTCGTTTTGGTCCTTGGGAAAAAATCTAATTTTAAAATCCAAGTCCCTTTGGTCCAAGTCTCTAGCAGTCCTTGGAAAAATTATTCATTTAAAAATCCACGTCCTTTTGGTCCTTGGGTAAAAATTTAATTTTAAAATCCACGTCACATTGGTCCTTGGAAAAAATAATTCTTAAAAATTCAAGTCCCTGGTAGTTCTAGGAAAAATTATTCATTTAAAAAACCACGCCTTTCTGGTCCTCGGAAAAAATTTAATTTTAAAATCCACGCCCTTTTGGTCCTTGGAAAAATAATTCTTAAAAAATTCAAGTCTCTGGTAGTACTTTGATAAATTTTTCATTTAAAAAATCCACGTCCTGTCAGCCTTTAAAACAATATTCCTTAAACAATTCACGACTTGTTGATCTTTCGAATGGAAAATATATAAAAAAAATCCACGTCTTTTAGGCCCCTTAAATTTTTTTTTAAATCCACGTCTTTTAGGTTCCTTAAAAAATTGTTCTTTTTAAAAAATCCAGGTTTTCTAGGTCTTTTAAATTCTTTAAAAAATCCACGTCTTTTAGGTCCCTTACAAAAATTTTCTTTAAAAAATCCACGTTTGTGGTAGTCCTTGGAAAATTATTCTTTAAAAATCCACTTTTCTGTTAATCCTTGAACAAATATTCTTTAAAAAATCCACGTTTGTTCTAATCCTTGAAAACATATTCTTTAAAAAATACGCGTTTCTCGGGGTTCTAGGAAAAAATATTCTTTAAAAAATCCACGTTTCTGTTGATCCTTGATAAAATATTTTTAAAAATCCAGGTTAATCCTAATCTGGAAAAAATTTTCTTTAAAAAATCCAGGTTAGTTTTAATCTTTGGAAAAAATATTCTTTAAAAAATCCACGTGTTTGGTAGTCCCTGGAAAAAATATTTTTTAAAAAATCCTCGTTTGTTTTGGTCCTTTAAAAAATATTCTTTAAAATATCCACGTTTCTGTTGGTCCTTAAAAAAATATTCTTTAAAAATCCACGTGTCTGTTGGTCCTTGGAAAAAATATTTTTTAAAAAATCCACGTTTCTGTTAATCCTTGAAAAAATATTCTTTAAAAAATCCACGTCTTGTTGATCTTTCGAATGGAAAATATTTTTAAAAAATCCACGTCTTTTAGGTCCCTTAAAAATTTTTTCTTTAAAAAATCAACGTCGTTTAGATGCCTTAAAAATGTTTTCTTTAAAAAATCCACTTCCTTTATGTTCATTAAAAAAATATTCTTTACAAAATCCCCGTTTCTGTTGGTCCTTAAAAAATATTCTTTAAAAAATCCACGTTTGTTCTGGTCCTCGAAAAAATATATTTAAAAAGTCCACGTTTCTTTCGATCCTTAATAAAATATTATTTAAAAAATCCACGTCCTTGTGATCCTTGGGAAAAAATGTTATTTTTAAATCCACGTTTTTCCCGATACTTGAAAAAATATTCTTTAAAAAATCCACGTTTGTCCTGGTCCTTGAAAAAAATATTCTTTAAAAAATCCACGTTTGTCCTGGACCTTGAAAAAAATATTTTTTAAAAAATCCACGTTTGTCCTGGACCTTGAAAAAAAAATATTCTTTAAAAAATCCACGTTTGTGTTAATCCTTGAAAAAATATTCTTTAAAAAATCCACGTTTGTGTTAATCCTTGAAAAAATATTCTTTAAAAAATCCACGTTTGTGTTAATCCTTGAAAAAATATTCTTTAAAAAATCCACGTTTGTGTTAATCCTTGAAAAAATATTCTTTAAAAAATCCACGTTTGTGTTAATCCTTGAAAAAATATTCTTTAAAAAATCCACGTTTGTGTTAATCCTTGAAAAAATATTCTTTAAAAAATCCACGTTTGTGTTAATCCTTGAAAAAATATTCTTTAAAAAATCCACGTTTCTGTTAATAATTCAAAAAATATTCTTAAAAAAATCCACGTCTTTTAGGTCCCTTAAAAAAATATTCTTTAAAAAATCCACGTCTTTTAGGTCCCTTAAAAAAATATTCTTTAAAAAATCCACGTCTTTTAGGTCTCTCAAAAAAATATTCTTTAAAAAATCCACGTCTTTTAGGTCCCTTAAAAAAATATTCTTTAAAAAATCCACGTTTCTGTTAATCCTTCAAAAAATATTTTTTAAAAAATCCACGTTTGTGTTAATCCTTGAAAAAATATTCTTTAAAAAATCCACGTTTCTGTTAATCCTTGAAAAAATATTTTTTAAAAAATCCACGTTTCTGTTAATCCTTCAAAATATATTTTTTAAAAAATCCACGTTTCTGTTAATCCTTCAAAATATATTTTTTAAAAAATCCACGTTTCTGTTAATCCTTGAAAAAATATTTTTTAAAAAATCCACGTTTCTGTTAATCCTTGACAAAATATTTTTTAAAAAATCCACGTTTCTGTTAATCCTTGACAAAATATTTTTTAAAAAATCCAAGTTTCTGCTGGTCCTTGAAAAAATATTTTTAAAAAATCCACATTTCTGTTAATCCTTGAAAAAATATTCTTTAAAAAATCCACGTTTCTGTTATTCCCTCAAAAAATATTCTTTAACAAATACACGTTTCTGTTAATCCTTGGAAAAATATTCTTTAAAAAATCCACGTTTCTTTAAAAAATCCATCCTTGGAAAAATATTCTTTAAAAAATCCACGTTTCTGTTAATCCTTGAAAAAATATTCTTTAAAAAAACCACGTTTGCCCTGGTCCTTGAAAAAATATTCTTTTAAAAATCCACGTTTGTTCTGGTCCTTGGAAAAAAATGTTCTTCTGAAAAATCCATGTTTCCAGTAGTCTTTGAAAAAAATATTATTTAAAAAATCCACGTTTCTGTTGGTCCTTGGATTTTTTTATATTTTCTTATTAATTTCTGAAAAAAAAAATATTTATTTTAAAATCCACAGTTTTTGGTCTTTGAAAAAAAAAAAATAAAAAATATATTTCTAAAAAACTTTTAAGCCGTTGGCTTTAAAAAAAATAATTTTCCAAAAGATCCAAATACTGCTACTATTTTTTTATTTATTTATTTTATTTATTTTTTTTTTTTTTTTTTTTTTTTTTGAAGTAAATAAGATATATATTTTTTTAAATTCCACCACTAAGGCTCTGTAGAATTATTTTTAAAGAAATCTATAATTCTCCCTGAAATTAAATTCTTTTCTCTCTTGGCAAAAAAAAGACTTTCATCAATTTCTGCCCTGTGGTAATGCAGAGCCATCTCCATGACACACCATTTCTTCTTCGTGATCCACAAAACCCATCATTTATGCGTTGAATAATAGACTGCTCAAAACCATTTTCAAAAAAAAATCCGCTAATCTGAATTATTATTTTTTTTTTTTTTTTGCTATACTTTGTCTTGAAATACTGCGGGGAGATGATTTTGCAATAAAAACACATCTTTTCAAAACCTCAGCTATGACTATCTATTGAGGAACTTCATAATATGGCATAAATGAATATTTAATCAGCAGCGTCTGCTGCGATTTTTATGAATAATTTGTAAATAATCTTAAAAATTGATGAAACACATTCAAATAAATTAAAATATGTAGAAGCTCAGGCAGCGAGTGACAAGACAGAGAGGAGACAAGAAAAAAAAAACACAACAACAAAAAAAAAATAAAAAATGACAACAACAAAGAAACGATTAGCTATTTGCCCAGCCATTAGAAGGGAGACAGTGGTTTGAAAAAATGAAAAAATTGGAGACAGGAAATTTTGGGGAAGGGAAAATTGAAAAATGAAATTTTCTAAATGTGGAAAATCTTTTAGAGGTGTTCAATGGATGGAAGATCTTCTGGGAGATCTCTTGACAGAGTTTTGGTGGAAAAAGACCTTTTGAAGGTTTCCAATAACTAGAAGTCCATCTGAAAACGATTCTATGGTTGGAAAATTTTTCGGGAGTCCTAAAGGACCTGAAGACCCTCTAAAGGTCCTTTATATAAAGAAAACCATAGTTTTTTCTTTTACTGTTTTTCCCAATCTTGGGGTAAAAACTCTTTGAAAACGCCAATTTGGGGAAGGAAAAAGTTGCTAGAAATTTTCTGAATGTAGAATTAGAGGTTGGAAGGCTGGAAGTCCTTCTGAGAGACCTACAAAGGACTTTCCAAGGGCCTTCCATCACTAGAAGCCTGTTTGTAGGACTACTATATTTGGAAGACTTTGCAAGAGTCCTGAACAACTAGAAGACCCTCTGAAGATCCTTTGCTCGAAGTTTTCTAAATATAGAAGACCTCTTAGAGGTATGTATAATGCCTGGACGACCTTCTGAGAGACCTTCGTTGAACAAAGAACCCTTGGAAAGTCTTCCATCACTAGAAGCTTGTTTGAGGGACTACCTTCTAGAGATTTTCAATGGATGAAAGTCCTTCTTAGGGACCTCTTGAAAGAACCTTTGTGGAAAAGGGCACTTTGAAGGTCTCCTACTTCTAGAAGCCCGTGTAAAGGCCTTCTATGCTTGGAAAACCTTTCAGGGCTCCTGAACGCCCATGAAGACCCTCTGAAGGTCCCTTATATATACATAAGATGTGCAGGAGGACCTTTTGAAGACCTGAAAAAGACCATTCTTTTTTCTACCTTTTACCACTGTCTCTTTATTTTCCAAGCTTAGGATATTCTTATCCAAATTTGGAAGCCAAATTTGGGAAGAAAAAATTGTTCGAAATTTTATAAATATGGAAGCCCTTCTAGAGGTATTCAATGGATGGAAGTCCTTCTGAAGGACCTTTTGAAAGGCATTTTGTAGAAAAGGGCTGTTTGAAGGTCTCCTATATCTAGAGGCCCGTCGGAAGGTCTTCTATGCTTGGATATAATTTTGCAAAGACTATCAGCACGTGGATTTTTTAAAGAATATTTTTTCAAGGACCAACAGAAACGTGGATTTTTTAAAAAATATTATTTCAAGGACCAGCAGAAACGTGGATTTTTTTAAAGAATATTTTTTCAAGGACCAGCAGAAACGTGGATTTTTTAAAGAATATTTTTTTCAAGGACCAGCAGAAACATGGATTCTTAAAGAATATTTTTTCAAGGACCAGCAGAAACGTGGATTTTTTAAAGAATATTTTTTCAAGGCCCAACAGAAACATGGATTTTTTAAAAAATATTTTTTCAAGGACCAACAGAAAGGTGGATTTTTTAAAGAATATCTTTTCAAGGACCAGCAGAAATGTGGATTTTTTAAAGAATATTTTTCACGGACTTTCAGGACGTGGATTTTTTAAAGAATATTTTTCACGGACTTTCAGGACGTGAATTTTTTAAAGATTATTTTTTCAAGGATCAGGACAAACGTGGATTTTTTAAAGAATATTTTTTCAAGGACCAGCAGAAACGTGGATTTTTTAAAGAATATCTTTTCAAGGACCAGCAGAAACGTGGATTTTTTAAAGAATATTTTTCACGGACTTTCAGGACGTGGATTTTTTAAAGAATATTTTTCACGGACTTTCAGGACGTGGATTTTTTAAAAAATATTTTTCACGGACTTTCAGTACGTGGATTTTTTAAAGAATATTTTTTCAAGGACCAGCAGAAACGTGGATTTTTTAAAGAATATTTTTCACGGACTTTCAGGACGTGGATTTTTTAAAGAATATTTTTTGAAGGACCAGCAGAAACGTGGATTTTTTAAAGAATATTTTTCACGGACTTTCAGGACGTGGATTTTTTAAAGAATATTTTTCACGGACTTTCAGGACGTGGATTTTTTAAAGAATATTTTTTCAAGGACCAGCAGAAACGTGGATTTTTTAAAGAATATTTTTCACGGACTTTCAGGACGTGGATTTTTTAAAGAATATTTTTTCAAGGACCAGCAGAAACGTGGATTTTTTAAAGAATTATTTTTTTTTTCAAGGACCAAAGGGACGTGGATTTTAAAATTATTTTTTCCCAAGGACCAAAAGGTCGTGGATTTTTAAATGAATAATTTTTCCAATTTTGGGGAAGGGAAAATTGAAAAATGAAATTTTCTAAATGTGGAAAATCTTTTAGAGGTGTTCAATGGATGGAAGATCTTCTGGGAGATCTCTTGACAGAGTTTTGGTGGAAAAAGACCTTTTGAAGGTTTCCAATAACTAGAAGTCCATCTGAAAACGATTCTATGGTTGGAAAATTTTTCGGGAGTCCTAAAGGACCTGAAGACCCTCTAAAGGTCCTTTATATAAAGAAAACCATAGTTTTTTCTTTTACTGTTTTTCCCAATCTTGGGGTAAAAACTCTTTGAAAACGCCAATTTGGGGAAGGAAAAAGTTGCTAGAAATTTTCTGAATGTAGAATTAGAGGTTGGAAGGCTGGAAGTCCTTCTGAGAGACCTACAAAGGACTTTCCAAGGGCCTTCCATCACTAGAAGCCTGTTTGTAGGACTACTATATTTGGAAGACTTTGCAAGAGTCCTGAACAACTAGAAGACCCTCTGAAGATCCTTTGCTCGAAGTTTTCTAAATATAGAAGACCTCTTAGAGGTATGTATAATGCCTGGACGACCTTCTGAGAGACCTTCGTTGAACAAAGAACCCTTGGAAAGTCTTCCATCACTAGAAGCTTGTTTGAGGGACTATTATATTTGGAAGTATTTGCAAGACTCCTGAACAACTAGAAGACCCTCTAAAGGTCCTTTATATATACAAGATTATTGAGAGGACCTTTTAAAGACCTGACTAAGACCATCGTTTTTTTTGCAATTTTTGGAAAGAGTAAATTGAAAAATAAATTTTTCGGAATGTGGAGTACCTTCTAGAGATTTTCAATGGATGAAAGTCCTTCTTAGGGACCTCTTGAAAGAACCTTTGTGGAAAAGGGCACTTTGAAGGTCTCCTACTTCTAGAAGCCCGTGTAAAGGCCTTCTATGCTTGGAAAACCTTTCAGGGCTCCTGAACGCCCATGAAGACCCTCTGAAGGTCCCTTATATATACATAAGATGTGCAGGAGGACCTTTTGAAGACCTGAAAAAGACCATTCTTTTTTCTACTTTTTACCACTGTCTCTTTATTTTCCAAGCTTAGGATATTCTTATCCAAATTTGGAAGCCAAATTTGGGAAGAAAAAATTGTTCGAAATTTTATAAATATGGAAGCCCTTCTAGAGGTATTCAATGGATGGAAGTCCTTCTGAAGGACCTTTTGAAAGGCATTTTGTAGAAAAGGGCTGTTTGAAGGTCTCCTATATCTAGAGGCCCGTCGGAAGGTCTTCTATGCTTGGATATAATTTTGCAAAGACTATCAGCACGTGGATTTTTTAAAGAATATTTTTTCAAGGACCAACAGAAACGTGGATTTTTTAAAAAATATTATTTCAAGGACCAGCAGAAACGTGGATTTTTTTAAAGAATATTTTTTCAAGGACCAGCAGAAACGTGGATTTTTTAAAGAATATTTTTTTCAAGGACCAACAGAAACGTGGATTTTTTAAAGAATATTTTTTCAAGCACCAGCAGAAACATGGATTTTTAAAAGAATATTTTTTCAAGGACCAGCAGAAACGTGGATTTTTTAAAGAATATTTTTTCAAGAACCAACAGAAACGTGGATTTTTTAAAAAATATTTTTTCAAGCACCAGCAGAAACATGGATTTTTAAAAGAATATTTTTTCAAGGACCAGCAGAAACGTGGATTTTTTTAAAGAATATTTTTTCAAGGACCAACAGAAACGTCGATTTTTAAAGAACATTTTTTTAAGGATCAGGACAAACGTGGATTTTTTAAAAAATATTTTTTCAAGGACCAACAGAAACGTGGATTTTTTAAAGAATATTTTTTCAAGGACCAACAGAAACGTGGATTTTTTAAAGAATATTTTTTCAAGGACCAACAGAAACGTGGATTTTTTAAAGAATATTTTTCACGGACTTTCAGGACGTGGATTTTTTAAAGAATATTTTTTCAAGGACCAGCAGAAACGTGGATTTTTTAAAGAATATTTTTTCAAGGACCAGCAGAAACGTGGATTTTTTAAAGAATATTTTTTCAAGGACCAGCAGAAACGTGGATTTTTTAAAGAATATTTTTTCAAGGACCAGCAGAAACGTGGATTTTTTAAAGAATATTTTTCACGGACTTTCAGGACGTGGATTTTTTAAAGAATATTTTTTCAAGGACCAGCAGAAACGTGGATTTTTTAAAGAATATTTTTCACGGACTTTCAGGACGTGGATTTTTTAAAGAATATTTTTCACGGACTTTCAGGACGTGAATTTTTTAAAGATTATTTTTTAAGGATCAGGACAAACGTGGATTTTTTAAAGAATATTTTTCACGGACTTTCAGAACGTGAATTTTTTAAAGATTATTTTTTAAGGATCAGGACAAACGTGGATTTTTTAAAGAATATTTTTCACGGACTTTCAGGACGTGAATTTTTTAAAGATTATTTTTTAAGGATCAGGACAAACGTGGATTTTTTAAAGAATATTTTTCACGGACTTTCAGAACGTGAATTTTTTAAAGATTATTTTTTAAGGATCAGGACAAACGTGGATTTTTTAAAGAATATTTTTCACGGACTTTCAGGACGTGAATTTTTTAAAGATTATTTTTTAAGGATCAGGACAAACGTGGATTTTTTAAAGAATATTTTTCACGGACTTTCAGAACGTGAATTTTTTAAAGATTATTTTTTAAGGATCAGGACAAACGTGGATTTTTTAAAGAATATTTTTCACGGACTTTCAGGACGTGAATTTTTTAAAAATTATTTTTTAAGGATCAGGACAAACGTGGATTTTTTAAAGAATATTTTTCACGGACTTTCAGGACATGAATTTTTTAAAAAATATTTTTTCAAGGATCAGGACAAATGTGGATTTTTTAAAGAAAAATGTTTTAAAGGACCTAAAAGAAGTGGATTTTTTAAAAATATTTTCCATTCGAAAGACCAACAAAACGTGAATGGTTTATGGAATATTGCTTTTTTAAAGACTGGCAGGACGTAAATTTTTAAATGAATAATTTTTCCAAGGACTTCCAGAGACTTGAATTTTTTAAGAATTATTTTTTCCAAGGACTAAAGGAACGTGGATTTTGAAATTATTTTTCCCCAAGGACGAAAAGGACGTGGATTTTTAAATGAATAATTTTTCCAAGGACCAAAAGGATGTAGATTTTTAAATGAATAATTTTTCCAAGGACCAAATGGACGTGGATTTTTAAATGAATAATTTTTCCAAGGACCAAAAGGACATGGATTTTTAAATGAATAATTTTTACAAGGACTTCCAGAGACTTGAATTTTTAAATGAATAATTTTTCCAAGGACTTCCAGAGACTTGAATTTTTTAAGAATTATTTTTTCCAAGGACCAAAGAAATAAAAATATTTTTTTCCCAAGGACCAAAAGGACGTGGATTTTTAAATGAATAATTTTTACAAGGACTACCAGAGATTTGGATTTTTTAAGAATTATTTTTTCCAAGGACCAAAGAAATAAAAATATTTTTTTCCCAAGGACCAAAAGGACGTGGATTTTTAAATGAATAATTTTTACAAGGACTACCAGAGATTTGGATTTTTTAAGAATTATTTTTTTTTTTCAAGGACCAAAGGGACGTGGATTTTAAAATTATTTTTTTCCCAAGAACCAAAAGGACGTGGATTTTTAAATGAATAATTTTTACAAGGACTACCAGAGATTTGGATCTTTTAAGAAATATTTTTTTCAAGGACGTGGATTGTTAAATGAATAATTTTTCCAAGGACTACCAGAGATTTGGATCTTTTAAGAAATATTTTTTTCAAGGACGTGGATTGTTAAATGAATAATTTTTCCAAGGACTACCAGAGGTTTGGATTTTTTAAGAAATATTTTTTTTCAAGGACGTGGATTTTTAAATGAATAATTTTTCCAAGGACTACCAGAGATTTGGATTTTTTAAAAATTATTTTTTTTCAAGGACCAGAGGGACGTGGATTTCAAAATGGATTTTTTCCATGTTTTTCAAGAGTCCGAAATGACTTGAAGACCCTCTGAGGGTTCTTTATATAAAAAAGTTCTCCAAGACCTGAAGAAGACCATAGTTTTTTTTTTTTCTTTTTCAACTTTTCAATATTTTCTCATTATTTCCCAAAATCTTGGAGAAAAAATCGTGGAAAACCGCAATTTTTGCGAGGGCTAAATTGAAAAGTAGAATTTTCTATATATGGAAGATGTGGATATAAGTCTTTCTCCTAGTCCTCCTGAAAGGCCTTTTGGTGGAAAAATGATTTTTGAAGGTCTCTAATAACTAAAAGCCTGTTTGAAGACCTTCCATGCTTGGAAAACTTTTCAGGACTCTTGAACGGCCATGTAGACCCTCTGAAGGTCCTTTATATAAAGAAAATCTCCAAGGGGACCTCCTGAAGTCCTATTCCTTTTTCCACTTCTAACCACAGCGGAAAAAGGTCAATTGGAGACGGAAAAATCGAAAAATTAAATTTTCAAATTGTGGAAGACCTTCTAGAGGTATTCAATAGATGACTGTCCTTCCGAGAGACCTCTTAAAACACTGCGAAGGGAAAATTGAAAAATAAAATTTTCGAAATGTGGAGTACTTCCTAGAGATTTTCAATGGATGGAAGTCCTTCTAAAGGACCTCTTGAAAGACGTTTTGTGGAAAAAGGCCTTTTGACTGTCTCCAATGATTAGACATCTGTCTGAAGGCCTTCTATTCTTGAAAAACTTTTCAAGAGTCCTAAATGGCTTGAAGACCCTCTAAGCGTTCTTTACATAGAGAGGACCTTCTGAAGTCCTATAGAAGGCTATCGTTTTTTTTTTTTCATTTTTTGTTTCTCCTTTCCATAAAAAAGAGGAGGACCTTTTCTTCAAGAGGACCTTTTGAAGACCTGAAAAAGACCTTAGTTTTTTTTCTTTTCCTACTTTTCCCCACTGTCTCATTATTTTTTCCCAAGCTTGGGGTAAAAAACCTTTTATCACCTCATCTCGAATAGTTAGATATCGAATGAAGAGAAGAACAGAAAAAGTTCCCCTTTTTGTGCCAGTGACAACTTACAAGTGATTTGTTTAATTAATTTGTTGTTCTCAAATGGCCATTATTTTTCCTAAGAACTCACTCACGTGTCTCAGTACAACAACAACACCAACAACAACATGTTAATCCATAACAATTGTTTTGTATAAATAATTAAATTGTTTAACCAGCCACTAACATTCCTTGTTGCATTGTTAAGCTGGTGAGAAAGATGAAAATTTACGCTCTAATTGCTGTTATCCTGGCCTTGGCTGCTGTGGCCTCGGGTAAGGACATTTAATAAAAAAAATCAAATGGAATTGAATTTCCTAAAATTAAAAATTTTTATTTTAAAGGTAATCCCAATCCCAGACCTGGTGGTGGAGGAGGCGGTGGCGGAGGTGGTGGTGCCGGAGGAGGTGGTGGCGGCGGAGGTGGTGGCGGCGGAGGTGGTGGCGGCGGAGGTGGTGGAGGAAAGTGAATTTAATACCTCTTGAAAAAAAAACTAAATAAAATCCTTTGAAAAAAAATAAAAGAATTTTTTTTTTTCGTTGAATGTGATTTGATAGCAAAAAGTGGCGCCCAAGCAATTTCGAATATAAAAATGAAATATTTTTTTGTACAAATTAAAATTAAATTCAAAAATTAATTCAAATACTACCTATCATGACCAACAATATCTATTCTTTAATTCGTGAATATGATACACCAAGGACAGATGGCGCCCAAGCAAGTTAAAGCTCATAATATATATAAATAAATAAATATTTATATATATATATACATATATATATATATATATATATATATATATATATATATATATATATATATATATATATATATATATATATATATATATATATATATATATATATATACATATATATATATATATATATATATATATATATATATATATATATATATATATATATATATATATATATATATATATATATATATATATATATATATATATATATATATATATATATATATTATATTCTTTTTGAATTGCAGTCACTTGCTGGCTGCGGTGGTGGAGGAGAAGGTTTTTACATTAACTCCTCTTGAAAACCTAATTAAAATGCCTTGAAAAAAATAAAAAAATATTTTTTTTTTTCACTGAATATAATTTGATAGCAGAAAGTGGCGCCCGAGCAATTTCGAGTATATAAATTAAATATTTGCTTAAAAATGTTAATAAAAAATTGCCAATCATTATTTCATTTTTTGGGTCACCACCGCCATCTATACTTCAAATCGACGGTTGATAATCAATACGATTTATGTTTTTTGCACACTTTTAGGAGAAACACAAACTAGTGAATGTGATCCGCCAAGGGCAGATGACGCCCAAGTGATTTAGAGCTCAAAAGGAAAGCGAATTTAACACCTCTTGAAGAAATCTAAATAAAATGCTTTAAAAAAATAAATAAAAAAAATGTTTTTTTCTTTGAATATGATTTGATAGCAAAAAGTGGCGCCCAAGCAATTTCGAATATGAAAATGAAATATTTGTTTTAAAAATTTCGTTCAAAATTAATTCAAATATTTCCAATTATGAGCAACGCCATCTATACTTCAATTAGACGAAACACTAAATAGTGAATATGATCCGCCAAGGGTAGATGGCGCCCAAGTGATATAGAGCTCAAAAGGAAAGCGAATTTAACACCTCTTGAAAAAAAATCTAAATAAAATGCTATGAAAAAAATAAAAAATTGTTTTTTTCTTTGAAAATGATTTCATAACAAAAAGTGGCGCCCAAGCTATTTCGAATAAAATAAAAATGAAATATTTGATTTAAAAATTTCATTCAAAATTAATTCAAATGTTGCCAATTATGACCAACGCCATCTATACTTCAATTCGAGTGAGATACAATTTTGTGAATATGATCCGCCAAGGGCAGATGGCACCCAAGCAATTTAGAGCTCATAACATACATATATTTTTTAAATTGCAATCACTTGATGGCTGAGTTATTGGAGGAGGAGGTTTTTACATTAATTCCTCTTGAAAAACTAAATAAAATGCCTTGAAAAAAAATAAAAAAAATGTTTTTTTCATTGAATTTGATTTTATAGCGAAAAGTGGCGCCCAAGCAATTTCGAATATAAAAATGAAATATTTGTTTTAAAAATTGCATTCTAAATTAATTCAAATATTTCCAATTATGACCAACGGCATCTATACTTCAATTAAACGAAACACAAAATAGTGAATATGATCCGCCAAGGGCAGATGGCGCCCAAGTGATATAGAGCTCAAAGGAAAGCGAATTTAAAACCTCTTGAAAAAAAACTAAATAAAATGCTTTGAAAAAAATATAAGAAATGTTTTTTTCATTGAATATGATTTGATAGCAAAAAGTGGCGCCCAAGCAATTTCGAATATAAAAATGAAATATTTGTTTTAAAAAATTCATTAAAATTTTATTCAAATGTTGCCAATTATGACCAACGCCATCTATACTTCAATTCGAGTGCAATACAATCAAGTGAATATGATCCACCAAAGACAGATGGCGACAAAGCGATTTAGAGCTCAAAACACACATATATTTTTTAAATTGCAATCACTTGAAGGGGGCTGTGGAGGAGGAAAGTGAGTCTAACTCCTTTTAAAAAATAAATAAAAAGCTTTGAAAAATAAAAAAATGAAGCAGAAAGTGCCGCCCAAGCAATTTCGAATGCAAAAAAAAAAACAATTGGTTTCAAATTTGTTTCAAAATATTGTCAATTTCAAATATTGTCAATCAAGTTTCTACACATTTTTTTGGGTCAATATACACAAGAGGACGATACGAACGACAATTTTATTCCACAACTTATTTTAATTATGACCAACGCCATCTATACTTAAATTCGACTATCAATAGGATTTGTAATATTTTCTAATAATTTTGGGTGAAACACAAATTGGAGAATGTGATTCGCCAAGGGCAGATGGCGCCCAAGCGATTTAGAGCTCAAAAAATATTTATTTTTTAAATTCCAATCACTTCATGGTGGCAGTGGTGGTGGAGGAAAGTAAATGTAAGTCCTCTTAAAAAAAAAACTAAATAAAATGCTTTGAAAAAAAAAACAAATTTAAAAAACTATATTTTTTCATTAAATATGATTTGATAGCAGAAACTGGCGCCCAAGCAATCTGGAATACAAAATAAATATTTTTTTTTTAAATTTCATTCAAAAAAAAAAATTCAAATTTTGACAATAATAATTCTATAAAGTTTTTGTTCGGGTCAACATACTCAAGGGGATGATAAGATAGGCAATTTTATTTTATACTTTTATACAATTTTATTTTATATATTTATGTTTGTTGTGACCAACGCCATCTATACGTCAATTCGATTGTTACTTTTTATACCATCCACCATAGTATGGTGGTTATACTAAATTTGTCATTCAAAGATTTTATAATATTTTTTTATAACCAGCGCCATCTATACTGAAAGTTTTTAAATTGTATATTGGTGGTTAAATATTAAAACTCGATACCCTGGCATTAATTACGCAAGCCGGCGCCCAAGCAATTTAAAATATTTATTATAACCAGCGCCATCTATACTTAAAGTGTTCCATTTTTTCCCCTAATTTCCCATGTGATTTTTTATTGCAATACTTTTAGGCGCTATTATGTATAAGTAGCGATGCAGTTGGGTTACATATCGAAACTTGATATTTAAGGGGTATCTTTAATACGTATTAAGCAATTCGACTTGTTATTCAGATATATTTCTTCTACACCTTTTGATACAAAAATTTTTCTAATATTTTTTTTGTATTATTATGAAAGAAATGTCAAGCTCATTTCAGTTTCCAATCCACATTCCATAATTTAATATCAAATGCCTTACAAATATTTCTTGGCATTTTTTCGGCTTAAAGTATGCCACAAAATAATTTTTTCCTACATCTTATCCATAGATGGAGCCTTCCTAAGGCGGATTTTATGTTTGTTTATTAATTTATTTATTTTACTTATTTATTTATTTTTATTTTATTTTTTTTTTTTTGAAAATCAAATTACTTAAAAAAAAAATCCACATTTTGCTTGACTAAAATTGCCATGAAATCGAGAGTTTGTAAAGCCAAAGGATTCTTTAGAGTTTCCTAAAAATCCCAATATTTTTGTGCTAATAATAATTGCGCTCTCTTTTTCAATCCATAGACCATAAAAAGATATCAATTACAACTGAAATATTTCTCCGCATTTTTCGCCTTAAAATTATGGCAAAATATAATTTTTTTTATCCGACATCTTACATATAGATGGCACTATTTATAGTTGTCAATACCAGTGGTGTATTTCGAAACCGTTCTAAGGCGGCTTTTTTTTTTTTTTTTTTTTTTTTTTTTTTTTTGAAAAATTAGAATATTCTTTAAGATTTGTTCTTAAAGACAATTTAAAAATTTGAGGTTTCTAAAGCCAAGTAAAGTTTAAGAGTTTTTTTAAAAAACCCAATTTTTTTAGCTAATTATAATAATACCTCCTTTTTTTAATTCATAAAATCTATGTAAATTCCTATTGAAATACTCCTTAATATTTGTCACCTAAAATCATGCCAAAAAATGATTTTTCCTGACCCATAGATGGTGCTATTTATAAATTATTATTATAGATTATTGTTTTAAAACTCGTTTTAAAAATAAAAATTAACAATGCCCTTCTAAGGCGGATTTTCTTTTTTTTTTCTGGAAATCACATGAACACCCATTCATCTTTCGTTTTTTCAATTCACATTCCATTAAATCTATATTAATTGCTATCATTCTATTCTTTAACATTTTTCGCCTAAAATTATGTCAAATGATTAATATTAATATTTAACCGACATCTGACCCATAGATGGCGCCATTTGTAAAGAACAATACCAATGGTGTATTGTAAAATCCCTATTTAAGACCTTCCAAGAGGGATTTCTTTTTTTTTTTTTGGAAATCACATGAACACCCATTTATCTTTCTTTTTTTTTCAATTTTTTTTGCTATTTACTTATTCTTTAGCAATTTTCGCCTAAAAGTATGCCAAATAATTAATATTAATCCACTTGCAAAAAATATTTTACCGACATCTGACCCATAGATGGCGCCGTTTTCAAAGAACAATACCAATGATGTATTTTAAAACCCCTATTGAAGACGAATCTCTTTTTATAACCTCAGCCATATGGCTAGATTATATCCTCAGTCATATGCCTAGAGAGGGTATATATAATTTGATTATACCCTCAGGTATATAGGTATAGAGAGTATATATCATTTGATACGGCCTAAACGTGCCTCATCGAAATAACGGTTTTTAGAGCATTGGTCTCTTTTTCTGTTCTGTTCTGTTTCATGACATTTGGAGTCGATCTAGCGATGTCCGTCCGTCTCGAAGAGAGTGTCCGGTTTAGTCCAAACTTGGTTCGGGTTCGGAGATGGGCAATATCGGTCCACTCCTTCTAGTACGTTCTTTTAAAATCAACGATTTGTAAAGGTGATTTGAAAAAAAAAAAATCAACGACTTGTGGCTTTAAAGTAATGTAAAATTCCTTTAAAAATCCAAAATTTGTGAGGTAAGAATATGCCTAAAAAATCATGCCCAAGAGATTTGGACAACTTATGTGGTCTTGAAAAAATTTTTTAGGAACCATGAACATTCGATTGAAAATTCTTTCAAAATTCTAACCAACTAAAATAGGCATATATTTTTTAAAAATTCTTAAACCCATGATTAGCGAAGCTTGAAAAATCTTTTAAAAATCCGACACATCTTAAAGTAAAATAGGCATCTATTTCTTTAAAAAAAATCTAATCGTTTTGAATTTTTGAAAAATTCCTGTTATGAAAGCACTTTTGGTACAGATCAATGTCTCCCGGTTTATTTATGGCAATATAGTTTTTTCCCACCGAATTAATAAATTCCAATACAGTTAGTATTTAATGCGTTTAGATCCGCCCACAGATTTTGCAGCTTTTTTTTTAATTTCTCAACGAAATCATTTGAAATCCAGATTTGAATTTTTTCAAAACACATTTTAATCCCTCGCAATTAATTGTGTCATCATCATCATGATTATGTGAGATTCTTTTAAGTCAAAACCACTCGGAGATGTGGTCTATCCAAATCGAATGCAAATTCCCAAACATGATGGGGTCCAGTGACTTATCAAAAAAAAAATGGTCATTTATTGTCATTATTATTAAATGCTTATTCTATGAATGGTTTATTTAGATTGAAATTAAAACACCTCCGATTCAAATCGATTCCGACTTTTTTCTAATTTTTTTGGATCTTTGTAATTCTTTTGTATTCCAAACACACAAGTAATTTATTTCAGCTAAAAGTGTTAAAACATTTGATGTGATCTTTCTTCGACTCTTATGTAATTGTTTCTTTTTTTATTTTCTCTTTTTTTTTGTCATTAAAATTGACACATTTGGAATTTTAATTTGATGTGGCGTTCTGCAGACATGTTGACGTTTAATGTCGTTTTTATGACTCAACGTGTGCTCTTCTTTTTAGTTGTTAGACAATTTATTATATTTTTTTTTTTTTTTCATTAATTTGGAGAAATTGTTGTAAGTAGTATAAAGGGCACATTTTTTATTAATAAAAAAATAAAAAATTCAAGTTTTTAGAAAATATCATAATTTTATTTCTTATTTTTGGTCTACAAATTTTAAAGTTCTATAAAACTATTTCCCATATAAGTTAAATAACATAGAGGTCGAGGTCTTTATTTTTGTTGTCTTTTATTTATATATTTATTTATTATTATCGATGTATAAAATAAATACTATATTTTAAAATAAAACTCGAATTGAATAACCAAATATTAGAAAAGTTTTAAGAAATTGTTTAAATAATTTTCAAGCCTATTCGAACTAACAAATCGAGGCATTTTAACTTAGAGAGGTCCTAGAAAAAAATAAATCCACGTTTTTTAAAAAGCAATTTAAAAAAAAATATTCTTTAAAAAAATCCACATTTGTCCTGGTCCTTGAGGAAACATTTTTAAAACAAAAAATGTAGATTTATTTAAATATCCACGTTTGTCCTGGTCCTTGCAAAAATATTCTTTAAAAAATCCACGTCTCTGCTGGTCCTTGAAAAAATATTCTTTAAAAAATCCACGTCTCTGCTGGCCCTTGAAAAAATATTATTTGAAAAATCCTCGTTTCTGCCAACCTTGGGAAAATATTCTTAAAAAGTCCAGGTTTGCTCTAGTCCTTGAAAAAAATATATAAAAATGCACGTTTGTCCTGATCTTTAAAACAATATTCTTTAAAAAATCCACGTTTGTCCTAGTCTCTAAATTTTTTTTTTTAAAAAATCCACGTTTGTCCTAGTCTCTAAAAAATATTTTTTTTAAAAAAAATCCACGTTTGTCCTAGTCTCTAAAAAATATTTTTTTTTAAAAAATCCACGTTTGTCCTAGTCTCTAAAAAATATTTTTTTTAAAAAAAATCCACGTTTGTCCTAGTCTCTAAAAAATATTTTTTTTTTTTAAAAAATCCACGTTTGTCCTAGTCTCTAAAAAATATTTTTTTAAAAAATCCACGTTTCTGTTGGTCCTTGAAAAAAAAATTTTTAAAAAATCCACGTCTCTGTTGGTCCTTGAAAAAATATTCTTAAAAAAAATCCATGTTTGTTGTGGTCCTTGAAAAAATATACTTTAAAAAATCCACGTTTGTTCTGGTCTTTGAAAAAACATTTTTTTAAAAAATCCACGTTTGTTCTGGTCTTTGATGAAATATTCTTTTAAAAATCCACGTTTGTCTTGGTCCTTGAAAAAATATTCTTTAAAAAATCCACGTTTGTCTTGGTCTTTGAAAAAATATTTTTAAAAAAAATCACGTTCGTCTTGGTCCTTGAAAAAATATTCTTTAAAAAATCCACGTTTGTCTTGGTCCTTGAAAAACTGTTTTTTAAAAAATCCACGTTTCTGTTGGTCCTTAAAAAAACATTTTTTGAAAAATCCACGTTTCTGTTGAAAAATCCACGTGGACCTTAAAAAAATATTTTTTAAAAAATCCACGTTTGTCTTGGTCTTTGAAAAAATATTTTTAAAAATATCCACGTTTGTCTTGGTCCTTGAAAAAAATATTTTTTAAAAAATTCACGTTCGTCTTGGTCCTTGAAAAAATATTATTTAAAAAATCCACGTTTCTGTTGGTCATTGAAAAAATATTCTTTAAAAAATCCACGTTTCTGTTGGTCCTTAAAAAATATTCTTTAAAAAATCCACGTTCCAGTTTATCATTGAAAAAATATTCTTTAAAAAATCCACGTTCCAGTTTATCATTGAAAAAATTTTCTTTAAAAAATCCACGTTTGCTCTGGTCCTTGAAAAAATATTCTTTAAAAATCCACGTTTCCGTTAATCCTTGAAAAAATATTTTTTAAAAAATCCAAGTTTCAATTAATCCTTGAAAAAATATTCTTTAAAAAATCCACGTTTGTCTTTGCCTTTGAAGAAATATTTTTTAAAAAATCCACGTTTGTCCTGGTGGTTGAAAAAATATTTATTTAGAAAATCCACGTTTGTTCTGGTGGTTGAAAAATATTTTTTTAGAAAATCTACGTTTGTCCTGGTGGTTGAAAAAATATTCTTTAAAGAATCCACGTTTTTCTTGGTCTTTGAAAAATTATTTTTTAAAGACTCCACGTTTGTGGATTTTTTTTAAATTATTTTTTTTTAAAAATCCTCGTTTCAGCTGGTACTTGAAAAAATTTTCTTTAAAAAATCCACGTTTTGAAAAATCCACGTTTCTGTTGAAAAATCCACGTGGTCCTTGAAAAAAATATTTTTTAAAAAATCCACGTTTGTCTTGGTCTTTGAAAAAATATTTTTAAAAATATCCACGTTTGTCTTGGTCATTGAAAAAATATTTTTTAAAAAATCCACGTTTGTGCTGTTCCTTGAAAAAATATTATTTAAAAAATCCACGTTTCTGTTGGTCATTGAAAAAATATTTTTTAAAAAATCCACGTTTGTGCTGTTCCTTAAAAAAATATTTTTTAAAAAATCCACGTTTCTGTTGGGCCTTGAAAAAATATTTTTTAAAAGATCCACGTTTCAGTTAATCCTTAAAAAAATATTTTTTAAAAAATCCATGTTTGACTTGTTGGTCCTTAAAAAAATATTTTTTAAAAATTCCACGTTTCTGTTGGTCCTTGAAAAAACATTTTTTTAAAAAATCCACGTTTCTGTTAATCCTTGAAAAAATATTTTTTTAAAAAATCCACGTTTGTTGTGGTCCTTTGAAAAAATATTTTTTAAAAAATCCATGTTCGTCTTGTTGTTCCTTGAAAAAATATTTTTTAAAAAATCCATGTTCGTCTTGTTGTTCCTTGAAAAAATATTTTTTAAAAAATCCACGTTTGTTGTGGTCCTTTGAAAAAATATTTTTTAAAAAATCCATGTTCGTCTTGTTGTTCCTTGAAAAAATATTTTTTAAAAAATCCACGTTTCTGTTAATCCTTGAAAAAATATTCTTTAAAAAATCCACATTTCTGTTAATCCTTGAAAAAATATTCTTTAAAAAATCCACGTTTCTGTTGGTCCTTAAAAAATATTCTTTAAAAAATCCACGTTCCAGTTTATCATTGAAAAAATATTCTTTAAAAAATCCACGTTCCAGTTTATCATTGAAAAAATTTTCTTTAAAAAATCCACGTTTGCTCTGGTCCTTGAAAAAATATTCTTTAAAAATCCACGTTTCCGTTAATCCTTGAAAAAATATTTTTTAAAAAATCCAAGTTTCAATTAATCCTTGAAAAAATATTTTTTAAAAAATCCACGTTTGTCCTGGTGGTTGAAAAAATATTTATTTAGAAAATCCACGTTTGTTCTGGTGGTTGAAAAATATTTTTTTAGAAAATCTACGTTTGTCCTGGTGGTTGAAAAAATATTCTTTAAAGAATCCACGTTTTTCTTGGTCTTTGAAAAATTATTTTTTAAAGACTCCACGTTTGTGGATTTTTTTTAAATTATTTTTTTTTAAAAATCCTCGTTTCAGCTGGTACTTGAAAAAATTTTCTTTAAAAAATCCACGTTTCTGCTGGTCCTTGAAAAAATTTTCTTTAAAAAATCCACGTTTCTGCTGGTCCATAAAAAAATATTCTTTCAAAAATTCATGTTTCTGTTGGTCCTTTAAAAAATATGTTTTAAAAAATCCACGTTTGTGCTGGTGTTTGAAAAAATATTTTTTAAAATATCCACGTTTCTGTCGGTCCTTGAAAAAATATTCTTTTAAAAACAACGTTTTTAATGTGGATCCTTGAAAAAATATTTTTTAAAAAATTCACGTTTGTCTTGGTCTTTGAAAAAATATATTTTAAAAAATCCACGTTTCTGTTGGTCCTTGAAAATATATTTTTTAAAAAATACACGTTTCTGTTGGTCCTTGAAAAAATATTCTTTAAAAGATTTACTTATTTTAAAAAATGTTTTTTTTTTAATCGTATTCTCTAGCTTTTTGAATTTGTTTATATTTTTTTGTTTTTTTTTTTATTTTTATATTTTTTGGATTTAATTATTTATTTTTTTATTTATTTCTTTATTTAATATTTCAGCAGACGTTGAAAAGGTGATAATTTTTTTTTTTTTTTTTTTTTTTTGTGAGGCATTTCCAGTGAAAGTATAATTAACAAAATTTGCGGTTTACAGATTTCCCTTCATTATTGTTTTGTTAATTGTGTCTGCTATTAAAAAAAATACGATGTGCCGGACAACAGCTGGTATTTGGTACAGGGTGAGTCATTAAGTTGAGACAAAGATATTGATTGTGTGTTTCATAAAAGTTCTACAAAAAAATTAAAAAAATAAACCTACATCCATATAAGTAAGAATGTATGTGTGTGTAGATATATATGTATGTATGTATTTATGACTGCTATACAGCTTCCCAAAGGTGCCAGAATCATTTATAATTCCATTTCCGATACTCATTCCCATGTCTAATGAACTTCAACTAAAATATATGCGAACAAATGTGTTTGAAGCCGGAAAGAAAATTTATGTTTCATTTAAAACTAAAAATAAATTCCAAAAACCTGTTACCGAACAAATATTCATTTCCATTTCAAAACTAAAACCGAGTTGAGAATCTAATGTTTTTGGTGAACAGAGGTCACCGAATCATGATTTTCATTGCGGCCAATAACTCGGTCTAGAGAATTTTAATTTTTTTTTTGATCTGAGGCCATTGCCTGAGCTGCTGTGAGTTTTTTGTTCTGTCACGACCTGTATGAAAAACTAACGATGACGATAATATTTAGACGGAATGACGATGATTAGAAATTTTGGAGGTCAAGCTATAAATTAATTTATAGAAAACAAAAATACTCATCAAAAATAGCGTCGAAGTAGAAGACGCATAAAATTTTAATAATTTAACCAAAAGAATTAAAAAAAAAACAAAAACAACATATAAAAAAAATAAATATTATGTCTCGTGTAACCGGAAAAGAACATAAATTTCTTAATGGATTGAAGATAAAACTGGAGCAATAGGTGTAATCATTTGTGGGTCATGGAGGAATAAAATTTTATTTTAGAAAAAAAAAAATCTC
>NW_026712250.1:9253136-9383136 GCF_030504385.1 Musca domestica | reverse complement strand
TACAGTTATTATTTGCAGGAAAACAATGCAATTAACTCTTTGATTTATGCAAATTTCCCAGAAAACCGGTTACAAACCAAGAAAACCCGGTTCACATGACATGAATATAACCGTATCTTAATATTTATTTTAATACTATTATTGTTAGAGGGGGAAAAAATTCAATTTTCTCTTTGTTATACGAAAATTTCCCAGAAAACCGGTTCATAAACCGGAATATAACCGTGCATTGGCATGAGAAATTATTTGAACTCGATATTTATTTTAATACTGTTATTATTCGCAGGAAAACAATGCAAATTACTCTTTGATTTATGAAAATTTCCCTAAAAACCGGTTACAAATCAAGAAACCCCGATTCACATGACATGCATATAACCGTATCTTAATATTTATTTTAATATTATTATTGCTAGAAGGGAAAAAAGGCAGTTTTCTCTTTGTTTTATTAAAATTTCCAAGAAAACCGGTTCATAAACCGGAATATTACCGTGTCTTCGCATGAGAAATTATTTGACCTCGACATTTATTTTCATATTATTATTATTCGCAGGAAACCAATGCAAATTACTCTTTGATTTATGAAATTTTCCCAGAAAACCGGTTATAAACCAAAAAAAAACCGGTTCACATAACATGAATATAACCGTATCTTAATATTTATTTCAATATTATTATTGTTAGAAGGAAAATAATGCAATTTTCTTTTTGTTTTATGAAAATTTCCCAGAAAACCGGTTCATAAACCGGAATATAACCGTCTATTGGCATGAGAAAATATTTGAATTCGATATTTATTTTAATACTGATATTATTCGCAGGAAAACCATGCAAATTACTCTTTGATTTATGAAATTTTCCCAGAAAACCGGTTACAAATCAAGAAAACCCGGTTCACATGACATGAATTTAACCGTATCTTAATATATATTTTAATATTATTATTGTTAGAAGGAAAAAATGCAATTTTCTCTTTGATTTATGAAAATTTCCCAGAAAACCGGTTCATAAACCGGAACATAATCGTCTATTGGCATGAGTAATTAGTTGAACTCGATATTTATTTTAATACTGTTATTGTTGAAAGGAAAAGAAATGCAATTTTCTCTAAGTTATATGAAAATTTTCCTGAAAACCGGTTACAAATCAAAAAACCGGTTCACATGACATGAATATAACCGTATCTTAATATTTATTTTAATATTATTATTGTTGGATGGAAAAAAAATTCAATTATCTCTTTGTTTTATGAGACTTTCCCCAAAAACCGGTTCATAAACCGGAATAAAACCGCACCTTGGCATGAAAAATAACTTGAACTCGAAATTTTTTTACAGCTGTTATTTTTTGCAGGAACAAAAATACAATATTGTCGTTATTTTATGAAACATTCCCAGAAAACCGGTTATAATGGAAGAAAACCCGGTTCGTTAACCCGAATATTACCTAAATTGGCGTGGGGAATCACGTAACATAATATCTACTTTAATGCTTTTATTATTTATTGAAAAATATTCAATTGTCACACTTATCGAATATAGCTGAACCGGTTACTTATTGCCATTCAAGCAAATTTTAGCAAGACATAAAAACAAATGACTTCTGTTTATCGAGAATTCAACAAATTTATAACTTTTAAGCTTTTTTCAAGTCTATAAATCCGTTACTAATATATTTGGAACCGGTTACTTTTTATAGGTCGGATAAAATTTAACTAAAAATTATTTATATATGTGTTTAAATTATCAACGTTATCCAAAGATTTCGTAGTTTTTCAGATTTTCACTATTTTTTAGTGATTTCTTATTTTGAAAACCGGTTACTGTTCAAGAAAAACCGGTTCATATATCCCCAATGTAACCTTATCTTGGCATAAGAAATCACTTAAACTTGATATGTATTTAAAAACTATTATTATTTTTAGAAAAATATACAATTTTCACAATTATCGGATATAGCTGAACCGGTTACTTTTTGTCATTAAAGCTAATTTTAGCATAAAGAAAAACGATTTCATAAATAGCTTGTGGATTTAACAGATCTATCCGCTTTTAGCATATTTTGGAGTTTTTGAATCATTTACTAGGGTAATTGGAACCGGTTACTTTTGATAGTTTGCTTAAATTTCGACTAAAATAAATTTAGGTTTTTGAAATTTTCAATGTTTTTCCAATGATTTCATAGTTTTTCGGATTTTTACTATTTTTTTATCGATTTCTTATTTTGAAAACAGGTTGCTGTTCAAGAAAAGCCGGTTCATATTTCCCCAATGTAACCGTATATTGCCATGAGAAGTCACTTAAACTTGATATGTATTTAAAAACTATTATTATTTTTAGAAAAATATCCAATTTTCACAATTATCGGATCTAGCTGAACCGGTTACTTTTTGCCATTAAAGCTAATTTTGGCATAAAGAAAAACGATTTCATAAATTGCCTGTGTTATTATTAGATTCCACTAATTTGTTTAAAATTTTTCGATTTTTTATTTTTTTTTTTTTTAATATTAAGAACCGGTTACTTTTTATATTTTACGTAAAATTGGACTAAATATGAAATAAATTTCAGAAATTCTCATTTATTTTTTAAATTAATTAGTTTTTCAGGTTTAAACAATTTTTTTAGCGATTGAACACACTGAGAACCGGTTACTGTCCAAGAAAAACCGGTTCATACTTCCTCAATATAGCCGTATCTTGGCATGGGAAACCACATAAACTTGATATTTATTTGAAAACTATTATTACTTGTAGAAAAATATTAAATTTTCACAATTATCCGATTTAAGTGAACCGGTTACTTTTTGCCGTTCAAGCAAATGTTGCCATGAATTAAAAACAATCGTATACATTTCTCGTGGATTGAACAGATTTATACGCTTATTAGCTCCTTTCGAGTTTTTACCGGATTTAAAATATATTTGGAACCGGTTACTTTTTGTAGTTTGGATAAAATTTGATCAAAATTAATTTATATTGTTGAAATTTTCCACGGTTTACTGTTTTTCAGGTTTTAATTTTTTTTTTTTAGTGAGTTCTTATTTTGAAAACCGATTACAGATCAAGTAAAATCGGTTTATATTAAATACAACTGTTCACATTTTTACGGTTACTTTTTCATCTTCGTTTTTTTGTAGTTTTTTTATATTTTAATTTTAAAATCCACACAGTTCATTTAATTCTGTTTGAACCGGTTACTCATTTATTGTTATGAACATGTTGCAAATTTTGGCACTAATTCAGATCGATGTAAGTGCCGCTGGTGACAATTATTGGTTATTGAATGAATTACTGTTGGTTATCATGTCATATCCGAGATATTTAATTGTTAGAACCGGTTACTTTTTGCAATTTAAAGAAATTTTATAATTTTTAGGTTGTCTATAATTTACTTTTAAACATAAAGCAGTCCTTATTAAATATAACGGATTTTCAATTAATTTTACACCACAAATTGTTCGGTTATTTTATTTATTTGAAACCGGTTACTCATTCCCATTTCTTTTAAATGACAAAGATTTGCATTTCTTATAAATATTTTCAAATTTTTATTAAAATAACGTATTTTCAAAAAAATTTCACTCAATAATTTTTCGGTTATTTAAAATTTTAAAACCGGTTACTCATATATTAATATGTATGAGAAGAGGATATTGCTATTATTTTTTTTTATTTATTTGTTCTAATTGATATATGTATGGTATTTTAGAGAATATTTTACTCAAAAATTATTCGATTATTTTTGTTTTTGAACCGGTTACTCATATATTTATATGCATAACAGGAGTATTTTTATATTATTCTTTAAATTATTTTCACCGTGTATATAGTTTAATAGTTTTTATTAAATATTTCGCTCAAAAATTGTTCGAATAATTAAGATTTTGAACCGGTTACTCATATATTTGTTGGTTCAGTAAAGGATTTTTATATTTAATTTTTGATTTATTTTCACTGCCCTTTTAATAAAAATTAATTTGGGAAATATTTCAATCAAAAATTTTTCGATTATTTTAGTTTTTGAACCGGTTACTCATATATTAACTTGTCTCAAGAGACGCGCTTTCATTTATTAATTATTTTTTTCACTATTTATTAAATTGGAAGGTATTTTGTGAATTATTTCACCTAAAAATTGTTCGATTGACAAAATTTTTGAACCGGTTACTCATATATTTGTCGGTACGAAATAGAGATTTTTTTATTATTTTCTCTTTTATTTTCACTGCTTATTAAATAAAATGTAATTTAGAAAACATTTTATTAATTTTTTTTTCGATTAATTAAGTTTTTGAACCGGTTACTCATATATTTGTTGGTACCAAATAGATATTTTTTTGTTATTTGCTATTTATTTTCACTAATTATTAAATAAAAAGTAATTTAGAAAATTTTTCATTAAATTTTTTTCCGATTAAATAAGATTTTGAACCGGTTACTCATATATTTGTCGGTACCAAATAGAGATTTTTTCTTGATATTTTCTAATTATTTTCACAGCTTATTAAATATTAAGTACTTTGAAAAATATTTCACTCAAAAATTATTCGATAATTTTAGCTTTTAAACCGGTTACTCATTTATTTGCATGGAGCTATGGCAGAAATTGCATTCTTTTCAATTCAATTTTTATTAATTATTAAATACATAACATTTTAGAAATGAATTTATTCAACCATTTTCCGACTATTAAAATTTTTGAACCGGTTACTCATTTAACTGCATGGATATAGGGCAAATTTCCCACTATTCTTTTATACATTTTTAATGGTTTTCAAATATTATTAAATATATCGATTACTAGAAATTATTTCGCTCAAAAAATAGTTCGATTATTTCAGTATTTGAACCGGTTACTCATTACTAGGCAGCTAAGAAAAATTTGATTTTGCAATAATTTTCAAGTATTCTCATTGTTTCCTACGTAAACGGCATTAATTCATTTTTTTGGATTGTTTTAATTATCCAAATCATTCAGTTTTTGAACCGGTTACTCGTTTGGTTACATGATTTTTACGTCACTTTGTCATGTATTTTTAATAGTTATTAAGAAATATACAAATTTATAAAAAATGCTCTAGAGTTTATTTTACCCAAAAAATTACTCTATTATATTCGGTTTTAAACCGGTTACTCATTACTATTTTTGTACAAACGATTGGGTTTTGTATAATTTTTCACGTATTTTCATTGATTTTTAAATACATTGTATTTTAGAATCAATTTTACCCAAAAATTCTTGGATTATTTTACATTTCAAACCGGTTACTCGTTACAGAATGGCTGAGAAGGGTTGGGATATTTGATTATATTCCACGAATTCACATTGTTTGCTCAATATGACAATTAAAATAAGTAATTTTAGTAACAATTTTAATAATTTTCTGAAGTTTTCGAAACGGTTACTCGTTTTGAGATAACCATATTATATATGTTTTTCGGTATTTTTTTTTTTTTCTTGGTATTATGACTTGTAATAAAAAATGTGGTATTTTAAAACATATTTTACTTTAAAATGTGTCGAATATTTAAGTTTTGGAACCGGTTACCCATATCCGTTTAACGAAATTGTCCAAATTTTCATTCCCGATTCCTATTTTAAATACTAACCAGAAAATAGCTATGTTCAATTAGACCACTAATATTGGGATAATTTAGATTTTTGAACCGGTTACTCATATTATCCTGGCAAAATATTACGGTTTCTTAGAATATTTTTATATTTTATGTAGGTTATTCTTATTGTATGTTAAATAAAAGTATGAAAACAAATATTTCCCCCCAAAAATTGAGTATTTTTGCCAAGTTTTTGAAACGGTTACTCGTTTTTAGATAAAAATAATTATCAGTTTTTTGTATTTTTTCTTATTTGTTATTTAAATAGTTTTATTAGCAAACAAAATTCACCATGAAATGGCTCAAATATTTTAGTTTTGGAACCGGTTACTTTTTCACGTTTGGCAAAATATTTCAAATTTTCGTACCCATTTCCTTTTAAAATACTAACCAGAATATGGCTAAGTACAATGGGACCACTAATATTGCGATAATTTCGATTTTTAAACCGGTTACTCATATTATCTTAACAAAATATTACGGGTTTTGAAATAGTTTTTTAATTTTTATTTTGTGTTCAATAAATAACAGTAAAAAACAAATATTTCCTTCAAAAAATTAAATATTTTTTCCATCTTCTTGAACCGGTTACTCATTTTGAAGTAACCACAATGATCAGTTTTTCGTATTTTTCTCAAGTAGTTTTATTAGTTGTTTAAATTGCTGTATTTGAAAACAAAATTCACCTTGAAATGTCTCGAATATTCTAGTTATGGAACCGGTTACTTTTTTGTGATTCGGAAAAATTTCAATTTTTCATTCCTGTTTCCTGTTTAAATACTAGCGAGAATATCGATAAACACAAGGGGATCATTAATATTGGGATAATTTCGATTTTTGAACCGGTTACTCATATTATCTTAACGAAATATTACGGTCTTTGAACTGGTTTTTTAATTTTTATTTTGTATTCACCAAATAAAGTATAAAAACAAATACTTCTGCCCAAAAATTAAATACTATTTCCACCTTTTTGAACCGGTGAATTGAATTTATTTTTTCAAAATGTTCGAACCGGTTACTCGTTTTGGGGTATCTAAAATATGTAGTTTTTTATATTTTTTTCTGAGGTATTTTTATTAGTTATTTATATAATTGTATTTGGAAACAAAAATAACCTTGAAATGCCTCGAAAATATTAGTTTTGGAACCGGTTACTTTTTTCCGTTTAACGAAAATTCTCAAATTTCCACTCCGGTTTCCTTTTTAAATACTAACGAGAATATGGCTAAACATAATGGGATCACTTATATTTGAATAATTTTGATTTTTGAACCGGTTACTCATATTACCTTAACGAAATAGTACGGGTTTTGGAATAGTTTTTGATTTTTTTTTTTTTTTTTTTTGTTCAATAAATAACAGTATAAAAGCAAATATTTCTGCCCAAAAATTAAATATTATTTTCACCTTTTTGAACCGGTTACTCATAGTATCCTGAAAAAATATTACGGTTTCTTAGAATATTTTTCAAATTTTATTATATGTTCACTAATCTTGGCATAAAATCAAATATTACTACCGAAAATTAAATTAATTTTTTGCAGAGTTTTCGAACCGGTTACTCATTTTGCTGTATCTAAAATATGTAGTTTTTTATATTTTTTTCTTATGTATTATTTATATAATTGTATTTGTAAACAAAATTCACCTTGAAATGACTCGAATATTTTAGTTTTGGAATCGGTTACTTTTTTGTGATTCGGAAAAATTTCAAATTTTCATTGCCATTTCCTGTTTAAATGGTAACCAAAATATTGCTTAGTACAATTGGATAACTAATATTAGAAAAATGTGGATTTTTGAACCGGTTACTCATATTATCTTGACTAAATATTATGGGTTTTTAGAATATTTTCAATTGTATTGTTTATTATTCTTATTGCTTGCTAAATAACAATATAAAAGCGAACATTTCCAATAAAAATTATATATTTTCCATCTTTTTGAACCGGTTACTTATTTTTGGTTATTTAAAATATTCATTTTTTTATATTTTTTTCTAAGGTTTTTTTTTAGTTACTTAAATTGTTATATTTGAAAACAAAATTCACCTCAAAATGCCTTGAATATTTTAGTTATGGAACCGGTTACTTTTTTCTGTTTAACGAAAAAAATCAAATTTTCATTCCAGTTTCCCGTTTAAATACTAACCAGAATATGGCTAAGTACAATTCGATCACTAATATTAGAAAAATGTGGATTTTAGAACCGGTTACTCATAGTATCCTGAAAAAATATTACGGTTTATTAGAATATTTTATAACTTATATTATATGTTCACTAATCTTGGCATAAAATCAAATATTACTACCCAAAATTGAATTTATATTTTCAAAGTTTTCGAACCGGTTACTCATTTTGCGGTATCCAAAATATGTAGTTTTTTATATTTTTTCTGTGGTATTTTTATTAGTTTTTTATGTAATTGTATTTGTAAACAAAATTCACCTTGAAATGCCTTGAATATTTTAGGTATGGAACCGGTTACTTTTTTCCGTTTAACGAAAAATTCAAAATTTTCATTCCCGTTTTCCCATTTAAATACTAACCACAATATAACTAAGTACAATTGGATCGCTAATATTATTTTAATTTTTTAATCATTATTCTTATTGCTTATTAAATAACAATATAAAAAAAATATTACTACCCAAAATTGAATTTGTTTTTTCAAAGTTTTCGAACCGGTTACTCATTTTGGGGTATCTAAAATGTGTAGTTTTTTTATATTTTTTCTCAAGTATTTTTTATTAATTATTTAAAAAGGTTTGTTTGAAAACAAAATTCACCTTGAAATGCCTCGAATATTTAAGTTGTGTAACCGGTTACTTTTTTTTCGTTTAACGGAAAATTCAAAATTTTCATTGCCATTTCGTATTTAAATTGTACCCTGAATATGGAAAAATAAAAATCGATCACTAGTATTTGAATAATGTGAATTTTTGAACCGGTCTCCCATATTATCTTGAGTATATATTATGGGTTTTTAGAATATTTTTTACGTTTTATTAAATGTTCACTAATCAAATATTCCTACCAAAAGTGAATTTATTTTTTCAAAGTTTTCGAACCGGTTACTCGTTTTGGGGTATCTAAAATATGTAGTTTTTTATATTTTTTCTTAGGTATTTTTATTAGTTATTTATATAATTGTATTTGTAAACAAAATTCACCTTGAATTGCTCGAATATTTTAGTTATGGAACCGGTTACTTTTTTCCATTTAACGAAAAATTCAAATTTTCATTCCAATTTCCCGTTTAAATACTAACCAGAATATGGCTAAGTACAATTGGATCACTAATATTTGAATAATGTGGATTTTTGAACCGGTTACTCATAGTATCCTGAAAAAAATATTACGGTTTCTTAGAATATTTCTTAAGCTTTATTATATGTTCACTAGTCTTGGCATAAAATCAAATACTTCTACCCAAAATAAAATATTTTTTCCATCTTTTTGAACCGGTTACTCATTTGTTAATATCTAAAATATGTAGTTTTTTATATTTTTTTTCTGATGTATTTTTATTAGTTTTTTTTATGTAATTGTATTTGTAAACAAAATTCACCTTGAAATGCCTCGAATATTTTAGTTATGGAACCGGTTACTTTTTTCCGTTTATCGAAAAATTCAAATTTTCATTCCCGTTTCCTGTTTAAATTCTATCCAGAATATAGAAAAATAAAAATCGATCACTAATATTTGAGTAATGTGGATTTTTGAACCGGTTACTCATATGATCTTAACGAAATATTACGGTTTTTTGAAATATTTTTTTAATTTTTATTTTGTGTTTACTATTCTTACTGAATAGCATTATATAAAAAAGTACTTCTGCCCAAAAATTAAATATTTTTTCCATCTTTTTGAACCGGTTACTCATTTTGAGATAACCATGTGCATAATGTGCAATTTTTTTCTATTTTTCTCAAGTAGTTTTATTATTTATTTAAATTGCTGTATTTGAAAACAAAATTCACCTTGAAATGCCTTGAATATTTTAGTTGTGGAACCGGTTACTTTTTTTTGTTTTCGAAAAAATTCAAAATTTTCATTCCCGTTTCCCGTTTAAATACTAACCAGAATATGGCTAAGTACAATTCGATCAGTAATATTAGAAAAATGTGGATTTTTGAACCGGTTACTCATATTATCAGGACGAAATTTTTGCGGAATTTTAACAATTTTTTTTAAATTTTATTTTATGTTTGCTATTCGATTTTTAAAGCTTCAATTTTTATTTTTTTTTTTTTATAGAAATTTTTTATTCTCCGAATTATGGCCTGCATCCATTGAATGCTTGTGAATCCGACAATGAACTAAACCCTAGTCTGAGTTCCAGTTGAATTAAATACGATTTTGTTTTTTTTTTTTTTTATTTTTGTGTTTCAATTTAAACAAATTCATCTATCCAGTCTCTGGATAATCATTGACCAGCATCAAATGTTTCGAAAAAAAAAGGTTAAACCGGTTGAAAAAAAAACAAACAAGTAAAAAAGTATCGGTCGGCTTTGCCGACAGATGTATACCCTCAGCCCTCTTCACCCTCTATGGAGTGGGTTTTTAAAGAATGGGTCAATATTGTCAATCTCGTATCGGACCTACATAAATATGATATAAATATTATTATAGCAGATGGATATAGGAATTGTAAAGAATCACTGAGTTGTTTCGCAATTTATGACAGATAAAAATATTGAAAAATGTGTTTTTTTGTGGGTGAGGTACCAGAAGTTGTTCGCAGATATATAGGATCATCTTCAAAACAGATCTTGTGTTAGCAAAAATAATTTGTATGTGTGAAATTTGAAAGGAGTTTAATCCTTATTTCGCTTTCTTTGAGCGTTATGTTTTTCAAAATTAGATTATTGCTTCCTTTCTGTGCAGAAAATATATATCTCAAATTTTCGACCATTTGTGGGGGAGGTACCATAAGATGTGGACCGATATACTCCATCTTAACACCAGAGCTTGGGTTAATATAAATATTGGGATGTGCGCCATTCGAAGACAATCGGACTCATACATCACATTTTATGAGAGTTGTAATTATTAAAAATTTTGACCATTTGTGGGGGAGGTACTTGAAGGAGTGAACCGATATTGTCCATTTTTACACCTAACGTAGAACTGATGAAAATATTAGGATTTGCAAAGTGAGAGCAAAATCGGATTATCCTTTCTCTTTTTGTGCAAAAAATATATTTTTTGCAAATTTCGACCTTTTGTGGGGGAGGTACCAGAAGGAGTGGACCGGTATATTCCATCTTAACATCAGATCTTGGGTTAATATAAATATTAGGATGTGTGAAATTTCAAGACAATCAGACTCTTACATCACATTTTATGAGAGTTGTGATTATTCAAAATTTTTACCATTTGTGGGGGAGGTACTTGATGGAGTGGGCCGATATTTTCCATTTTCACACCCGACCTCACACTGACTCAAATATTAAGATTTGCAAAGTTGGAGCAAAATCGGACTATAATTTCTCTTTCTGTGCAAAAATTAAATTTTTTGAAAATTTCGAACTTTTGTGGGGGAGGTACCAGAAGGAGTGGACCGATATTGCCCATCTCCGAACTCGATCTAAGTTTGACAAAAATATTACGATGTACCAAGTTTGGACCAAATTGGATACTCCCTTCGAGAGTTATCGTGCGCACCAGCCAGCCAGACAGACAGACAGACAGACAGACGGACGGACGGACGGACGGACATCGCTAGATCGACTCGAAATGTTCTGAAACGGATTTGGTCCAAAGAGACCTAGGGTCTAAAACCGTTATTTCGACTAGGCACGTTTTGGCCGTATCAAATGATATATACCCTCTGTAGCCATATGGCTGAGGGTATAAAAATAGTGAAATATTTGTCTTACAACTTGCTGCGTTTTTTCATTTTTGGTTTGATTTTTTTAATAGCATTTGAGGTGTTTGGCCGGTTAGTTTGGGTTCACTGGTTGCCAAAGTCATCAGACGTTACAAAATTAGGTTGAAAAATGTTTTGACTTTCACCTTCGACTATTTAAATTTTTCTTTGTGTTTTCGCACCTTTTTTTCGATTCCTTTGTTGGTATTTTTTTATTGTTTTAAAATTTCAATTTTTTTCGGTTTCTTCAGCTGCCATCAATTCGCAAAATAAATTAAAATCTCATTATTTTTTTTATTTTAATTTTTTATTTCAAAAAAAAAAATATTTTTCTGAGACGTGCGTGTGCACCCAGAATTGTAAACAAACTGTTAAGAATTTTTCATGTGTCTGGCAATTTCAAACATTTCCAGCACCGGTTGGCGTTCGGTCTTAAGACGGAAGCAACAACTCGAACTCCAACTGGCATCTCATCTCTTGGTGAACTTTTCTTAGTCTGTGTGCGTGTGTGTGTGTGTGTGTGTGTGTGTGAAAATGCAATCACGGTAGTTAGCCAGTCACTCAACTTGTCTCAGCATAAGGACAGACATTGAAATACAACAGCAGCAACAACATTTGTTCTCAACCTCAAGCCAATACCGCAACACCACCACTGAAGCGTGGCGTTGCGGTTCAGAACAAAAAACCAGTTGAAACTATGTTACTGTAACACAGCACAAAAAACAAAAGAAAACACCAACAACAACAACTCTATGCCGATCTCAAAAACCGAGTGAAGAGCAATGTAGAACAACACGAACCTAGAACGATGCCAGATTTGAAAAAAAAAATAATTTTTTGGGATTGGGAAATCACGTCTTCCAAAAAAATATTTTTTTAAAAAATCCACGACTGTTGTTAATTTGAAAAAATATTTTTTAAAAAATCCACGTCTGTTTTTAATTTGAAAAAACATTTTTTAAAAAATCCACGTCTGTTGTTAATTTGAAAAAATATTTTTTAAAAAATCCACGTCTGTTTTTAATTTGAAAAAACATTTTTTAAAAAATCCACGTCTGTTGTTAATTTGAAAAAATATTTTTTAAAAAATCCACGTCTGTTGTTAATTTGAAAAAAAATATTTTTTAAAATACCCACGTCTGTTGTTAGTTTGAAAAAATATTTTTTAAAAAATCCACGTCTGTTGTTAAATTGAAAAAATATTTTTTAAAAAATCCACGTCTGATGTTAATTTGAAAAAATATTTTTTAAAAAATCCACGTCTGTTGTTAATTTGAAAAAATATTTTTTAAAAAAATCCACGTCTGTTGTTAATTTTAAAAAAATATTCTTTAAAAAATCCACGTCTGTTGTTAGTTCGAAAAAATATTTTTTAAAAAATCCACGTCTGTTGTTTATTTGAAAAAAAATATTTTTTAAAAAATCCATGTCTGTTGTTAATTTAAAAAAAATATTTTTTAATAAATCAACGTCTGTTGTTAGTTTGAAAAAAATATTTTTTTAAAAAACCACGTCTGTTGTTAGTTTGAAAAAAATATTTTTTAAAAAATCCACGTCTGTTGTTAGTTTGAAAAAAATATTTTTTAAAAAATCCACGTCTGTTGTTAGTTTGAAAAAAATATTTTTTAAAAAATCCACGTCTGTTGTAACTTCGAAAAAATATTTTTTAAAAAATCCACGTCTGTTGTTAATTTGAAAAAATATTTTTTAAAAAATCCACGTCTGTTGTTACTTCGAAAAAATATTTTTTAAAAAATCCACGTCTGTTGTTAGTTTAAAAAAATATTTTTTTTAAAAAGTCCACGTCTGTTGTTAGTTTGAAAAAAATATTTTTTGAAAAATCTACGTCCGTTGTTAGTTTGAAAAAAATATTTTTTAAAAAATCCACGTCCGTTATTAGTTTGAAAAAAATATTTTTTAAAAAATCCACGTCTGTTGTTAGTTTGAAAAAATATTTTTTAAAAAAATCCACGACTGTTGTTAACTTGAAAAAAATATTTTTTAAAAAATCCACGTCTGTTGTTAATTTGAAAAATATTTTTTTTTAAAAAATCCTCGACTGTTGTTAATTTGAAAAAAATATTTTTAAAAAATCCACGTCTGTTTTTAATTTGAAAAAATATTTTTAAAAAATCCACGTCAGTTTTTAATTTGAAAAAATATTTTTTTAAAAAATCCACGTCTGTTTTTAATTTGAAAAAATATTTATTAAAAAATCCACGTCTGTTGTTAATTTGAAAAAATATTTTTTAAAAAATCCACGTCTAATGCTACTTTGAAAAAATATTTTTTAAAAAATCTACGTCTGTTGTTAGTTTGAAAAAATATTTTTAAACAAATCCACGTCTGTTGTTAGTTTGAAAAAATATTTTTTAAAAAATCCACGTCCGTTGTTAGTTTGAAAAAAATAATTTTTAAAATATCCACGTCTGTTGTTAATTTGGAAAAAATATTTTTTAAAAAATCCACATTGTTGTTAATTTAAAAAAAAATATATATTTAAATAATCCACGACTTTAAAAAAAAAAAAATCCACGTCTGTAGAACTACACGAACATAGAACGATGCCACATTTGAAAAAAAAATAAAAGAATTATTTGCTTTGGATTTTTGGGATTTGGAAATTGTCTGTAACAACCCAAAAAACTCGTCGGAGACCAAAAAAAAATTATATTTTTTTGATCGGAATATGTCCGAATGTCCGTCTGACTGTCTGTTGAAATCACGAGAGACTCCACATTATTTAGTCTAGAGCTCTGAAATTCGGCACCAAGGTTTAAACTATATGCAGGTTGATTGGTATTTAAAATGGGCTATATTGGTCCACGTTTAGGTATGGCCCCCATATAATAATACCTCCCGATTTTCGGTATGTTGAGGATTTCTACAACAATTTCCAACCAAATTAGATGAAACTTAACAATCGGGGTTCCCAATTGGTCTCTTCTCTCCTTGCAAGAAATATTCGCCAGAGGTCCACCAATTGGTTTAGCCCAAAAATAACTATACCTACCGATTTTCGATATTTTGAAGATTTCTGCACCAATTTCCAACCAAATTGGATGAAAATTTACATTTGGGGTTCTCGGTAGGTGTGTTCTCTCCTTGCAAAAAAATATTCGCTACAAGTGCATTAATTGATATAGTCCCCATATAACGATTCCTCCAGATTTTCGGTATTTTGAAAGTTTTTGCCACAAATTCCAATCAAATTGGATAGAACTTAACATTTCTGAAATTAGGTAGGTCTTTTCTCAGATTGTGTAAAATTTTCGCTTCAGGTCTACCAATTAGTATGACCCCCATATAACGATACCTCCCGATTTTCGGTATTTGGAGGGTTTCTACCACAATTTCTAACAAAATGAACTGAAACTTGACATTTGGGGTTCTCGGTAGGTCTGTTATCTCCTTGAAAAAAATATTCGCCACAGGTCTACTATTTAATGTAGCCTCCATATAACTATCCTCCCGATTTTCGGTATTTTTAAGCTTTTTGCCACAATTTTCAACCAAAATAGCTGCAATTTTAGATTTAGGGTTCTTGGTAGGTCTGTTCTTTCTCTGCAAAATATTTTTTCTACAGGTCCACAAATTGGTATAGCCCCCATATAACAGTACCTCTCTATTTTCGGTATTTTGAAATTTTCTGTCCCATTTTCCAACCAAATTAGATGAAACTTGACATTTGAGGTTCTCAGTAGGTCTGTTATCTCCTGAAAAGAAATATTCGCTACAGCTCCAAAAATTAATATAGCCCCCATATAACGGTACTTCCCGATTGCCGGTATTCGGAGGTTTTCTGTCACATTTTCTAACCAAATTAGATGAATCTTGACATTTGGGGTTCTCGGTAGGTCTGTTCTCTCCCGAAAAGAAATATTCGCTACAGCTCCAAAAATTAATATAGCTCCCATGTAACGGTACTTCCCGATTGCCGGTATTCGGAGGTTTTCTGTCTCATTTTCCAACCAAATTAGATGAAACATGGCAATAGGAGTTCTTGGCAGATCTGTTCCCTTCCTGCAAAATATATTTGCTACAGCTCCAAAAATATATATAGCCCCATATAACAATACCTCCAGATTTTCTGTTTTTTGAAGCTATTTGCCACATTTTCCAACCAAATTACGTGAAACTTGACAATCGGGGTTCTTGGTAGGTATGTTCTCTACTTGCAAAAAATATTCGCTGCAGGTCCACTAATTGACAACCTTGCAAAAAATATTTGCTACAGGTCTACTATTTGGTATAGTCTCCATATAAATATCCTTACGATTTTCCGTATTTTGAAGATTTCTGCCACAATTCCCAATAAAATTGGCTGAATCTTTACATTTGGGGTTCTCGGTAGGTCTGTTTTCTTCTTGCAAAAAATATTCGCCACAGGTCTACTATTTGGTATAGCCTCCATATAAAAATCCTCCCGATTTTCGGTATTTTTAAGATTTCTGCCACAATTTTCAATCAAATTGGCTGAAACATAAGAGTTGGGGTTCTCGGCAAGATTGTTCTCTCCCTGCAAAAAATATTCGCTACAGATGCATTAATTGATATAGTCCCCATATAAGGATATCTCCAGATTTTCAGTATTTTGAAAGTTTTTGCCACAAATTCCAATCAAATTGGATCGAAATTAATATTACTGATTCTCGGTAGGTATTTTCTCAGATTGTGTAAAATTTTCGCTTCAGGTCTACCAATTAGTATGACCCCCATATAACGATACCTCCCGATTTTTGGTATTTGGAGGGTTTCTACCACAATTTCCAACCAAATTGGCTTAAACTTGACAATTGGGGTTTCCAGTAGGTCTGTTATCTCCTTGCAAAAAATAATCACTAGAGCTCCACTAATGGTTATAGCTTCCATATAATGGTACTTTCCGATTTTCAATATTTTGAAGCTATCTGCCACATTTTCCAATCAAATTACATGAAACTTGACAATTGGGCTTCTCGGTAGGTCTGTTCTCCCCTTGCAAAAAATATTTGCTATAGGTCTATTAATTAGTATAGCCCCCCTATGACGTTACCTTCCGATTTTCGGTATTTTGAAAGTTTCTGCCACAATTTCCAATAAAATTAACTGAAACTTAACAATTGGGGTCCTCGGTAGGTGTGATCTCCCCTCGCAAAAAATATTCGCTACAGGTCCACTAATTGCTATAGCCCCTACATAGCGACATCTCCCGATTTTCGGAATTTTGAAGGTTTCTGACACAAATGCCAATCAAATTAGCCGGAACTTGACAATTGGTGTTCTCTACTCGCCACTTCTCTCCCTGCAAAAAAAAAAATCGCTGCAGGCCAACTAATTGGTGAAGCCTCCTTACAAAGGTACCGCCCAATTTTCTTTTTTTTTGAAGATTTCGAACACAAATTTTCCCCTCAAGTTTTTAAAATATTTAATTAATTTTTTTAAAGACCCTTTTTTATGGCACAAATAATTTTTTTAAGAGTTATGACCACCTGATCCACCTTAAGCGTATTTTTTAATTCTCCTTCTTGCTTTTTTTTCTTTTTCTTCATTTTTTATTTTTTGCTTTTACATTCCCCAGTAAAAAAAAAACTTTCCATGCCATGCCATTCAAATCTAGGCCTTGTGGGTTTGTTTATCACATTTCAGCCATTTATTTATCCTTCACATGCCTTAGAAGGCCAACATCACTCAATTGCCTTTACCTTGACCCATATTCCCATCATCTTCCTTGCCTTCTCTCCCCACCAAATTTTTTCCACATAATTACCTCTATGTTGCATGTTTCGAACTGGAAACCACATGAAAATATAGCCTATCCATCAACATTTCTAGGTCACCACACATTCAACCTGTCCACGTGCAGTGGCATGACAATGTGGCAACATCAGCACTCGGCAATCAACCAGGTTTTGAGTTCTACTTTGGCTTTGTTTTTATTACCGCGTTTTTTGTTGTCATCGTCGCTTTTTTGTCTGTCATACCAATAACACACACACAAGGCAGCTACTTTAATGAGAGAACAACAACAGCGAACAAGTTTTCATCGCATGAACATTTCAAAATCCAGCCGGTTCCTCACAACCAGTCCGGAATGGAGGTATGAATGAATGTTGGATTTTAATTAAGAGACCGTTGTTTCTGGGGTTGATTGACGGGTTTTTTGGTTTATTATTGTTTGTGTTGTGAGAAAAGCACATAACGAGGGTGGGAATAGAAAACTTCAGGTTTATTATAAAAAGTAATTTTTGAAAAAAAGTATTCATTGGCCTTTGTAAAAAATATTTTTTAAAAAAATCCACGTTATTGGCCTTTGTAAAAAATATTTTTTAAAAAAATCCACGTTCATTGGCCTTTGTAAAAAATATTTTTTAAAAAAATCCACGTTCATTGGCCTTGTAAAAAATATTTTTTAAAAAAATCCACGTTCATTGGCCTTTGTAAAAAATATTTTTTAAAAAAATCCACGTTCATTGGCCTTTGTAAAAAATATTTTTTAAAAAAATCCACGTTCAATGGCTTTTGTAAAAAATATTTTTTAAAAAATCCACGTTCATTGGCCTTTGTAAAAATATTTAAAAAAACACGTCCTTGAACAAATATTTTTTTTTTAATTTACGTCTGTTGATACTTTAAAAAAATATTTTTTAAAAATTCACGACTTTTATTTCTTCCAAAAAATATTTTTTAAAAAATCCACGACTGTTATTTCTTCCAAAAAATATTTTTTAAAAAATCCACGACTTTTATTTTGTCCAAAAAATATTGTTTAAAAAATCCACGACTTTTATTTAGTCCAAAAAATATTTTTTAAAAAATCCACCACTTTGAATTCTTCCACGACTTCTATTTCTTCCAAAAAATATTTTTTAAAAAATACACGACTTTTATTTCTTCCAAAAAATATTTTTTAAAAAATCCACGACTTTTATTTCTTCCAAAAAATATTTTTTAAAAAATACACGACTTTTATTTCTTCCAAAAAATATTTTTTAAAAAATCCACGACTTTTATTTCTTCCAAAAAATATTTTTTAAAAAATCCACGACTTTTATTTCTTCCAAAAAATATTTTTTAAAAAATCCACGACTTTTATTTCTTTAAAAAAATATTTTTTAAAAAATCCACGACTTTTATTTTGTCCAAAAAATATTGTTTAAAAAATCCACGACTTTTATTTAGTCCAAAAAATATTTTTTAAAAAATCCACCACTTTGAATTCTTCCACGACTTCTATTTCTTCCAAAAAATATTTTTTAAAAAATACACGACTTTTATTTCTTCCAAAAAATATTTTTTAAAAAATCCACGACTTTTATTTCTTCCAAAAAATATTTTTTACAAAATCCATGACATTTATTTCTTCCAAAAAATATTTTTTAAAAAATCCACGACATTTATTTCTTCCAAAAAATATTTTTTAAAAAATCCACGACATTTATTTCTTCCAAAAAATATTTTTTAAAAAATTCACGACTTTTATATCTTCCAAAAAATATTTTTTAAAAAATCCACGACATTTATTTCTTCCAAAAAATATTTTTTAAAAAATCCACGACTTTTATTTCTTCCAAAAAATATTTTTTAAAAAATCCACGACATTTATTTCTTCCAAAAAAATATTTTTTAAAAAATCCACGACTTTTATTTCCTCCAAAAAGGATTTTTTAAAAAATCCACGACTTTTATTTCCTCCAAAAAATAATTTTTAAAAAATTCACGACTTTTATTTCTTCCAAAAAATAATTTATAAAAAATCCACGACTTTTATTTCTTTCAAAAAATAATTTTTAAAAAATCCACGACTTTTATTTCTTCCAAAAAATAATTTATAAAAAATCCACGACTTTTATTTCTTTCAAAAAATAATTTTTAAAAAATTCACGACTTTTATTTCTTTCAAAAAATAATTTTTAAAAAATCCACGACTTTTATTTCTTCAAAAAAATAATTTTTAAAAAATCCACGACTTTTATTTCTTTCAAAAAATAATTTTTAAAAAATCCACGACTTTTATTTCTTCAAAAAAATAATTTTTAAAAAATCCACGACTTTTATTTCTTCCAAAAAATATTTTTTTTAAAAAATCCACGACTTTTATTTCTTCCAAAAAAAAAATTTTTAAAAAAGCCACGACTTTTATTTCTTCTAAAAAATAATTTTTAAAAAACTCACGACTTTTATTTCTTCCAAAAAATAATTTTTAAAAAATCCACGACTTTTATTTCTTCCAAAAAATAATTTTTAAAAAATCCACGAATTTTATTTCTTCCAAAAAAAAAATTTTTAAAAAAGCCACGACTTTTATTTCTTCTAAAAAATAATTTTTAAAAAACTCACGACTTTTATTTCTTCCAAAAAATAATTTTTAAAAAATCCACGACTTTTATTTCTTCCAAAAAATAATTTTTAAAAAATCCACGACTTTTATTTCTTCCAAAAAAAAAATTTTTAAAAAAGCCACGACTTTTATTTCTTCTAAAAAATAATTTTTAAAAAACTCACGACTTTTATTTCTTCCAAAAAATAATTTTTAAAAAATCCGCGACTTTTATTTTTTTCCAAAAAATAATTTTTAAAAAATCCACGGCTTTTATTTCTTCCAAAAAAATATTTTTTAAAAAATGCACGTCTGTAGTTACCTAGGAAACATTTCGTTGTTACTTAAAAAAATATTTTTTAAAAAAATCCAAGTCCGTTGTTACTTAAAAAAATATTTTTAAAAAAAATCCAAGTCCGTTGTTACTTAAAAAAATATTTTTTAAAAAATCCACGTCTGTTGTTACTTTGAAAAAATATTTTTTAAAAAATCCACGCCTGTTGTTACTTTGAAAAAATATTTTTTTAAACAATCCACGTCTGTTGTTACTTTGAAAAAATATTTTTTAAAAAATCCACGTCTGTTGTTACTTTGAAAAAATATTTTTTAAAAAATCCACGTCTGTTGATACTTTGAAAAAAAACATTTTCAAAAAAATCCACGTTTGGTGTTACTTTGAAAAAATAATTTTTATAAAATCCATGTCTGTTGTTACTTCGAAAAAATATTTTTTAAAAAAATCCACTTCTGTTGCTAGTTCGAAAAAATATTTTTTTAAAAAATCCACTTCTGTTGCTACTTCGAAAAAAATATTTTTTAAAAAAATCCACTTCTGTTGCTAGTTCGAAAAAATATTTTTTTAAAAAATCCACTTCTGTTGCTACTTCGAAAAAAATATTTTTTTAAAAAATCCACGTCTGTTGTTACTTTGAAAAAAATATTTTTTTAAAAAATCCACGTCTGTTGATACTTTGAAAAAAATATTTTTTAAAAAATCCACGTCTGTTGATACTTTGAAAAAAAAACATTTTCAAAAAAATCCACGTTTGGTGTTACTTTGAAAAAATAATTTTTATAAAATCCATGTCTGTTGTTACTTCGAGAAAAAATATTTTTTTTAAAAAATCCACGTCTGTTGTTACTTTGAAAAAATATTTTTTTTAAAAATCCATGTCTGTTGTTGCTTTGAAAAAATATTTTTTTTAAAAAATCCACGTCTGTTGTTACTTTGAAAAAATATTTTTTTTAAAAATCCACGTCTGTTGTTACTTTGAAAAAATATTTTTTAAAAAATCCACGTCTGTTGTTACTTCGAAAAAAATATTTTTTTAAAAGTATACGTCTGTTGTTACTTTGAAAATTTTTTTTTTAAAAAATGGGCGTCTGTTGTTACTTTGAAAAAAATATTTTTTAAAAAATGGGCGTCTGTTGTTACTTTGAAAAAAATATTTTTTAAAAAATCCACGTCTGTTGTTACTTTGAAAAATTTTTTTTTAAAAAATCCACGTCTGTTGTTACTTTAAAAAAATATTTTTTAAAAAATCCACGTCTGTTGTTACTTTGAAAAAATATTTTTTAAAAAATCCACGTCTGTTGTTACTTTGAAAATTTTTTTTTTAAAAAATCCACGTCTGTTGTTACTTTAAAAAAATATTTTTTAAAAAATCCACATCTGTTGTTACTTTAAACAAATATTTTTTAAAAAATCCAAGTCTGTTGCTACTTTGAAAAAATATTTTTTAAAAAATTGGTCGCCTTTTAGTCCCATTCTAGTCAAACCAACCTCTTCGGTCCGCCTTAATGTTGGCGCATACCATCTGTCTGTCTGTCATCAGACATAGGTTGATGTTGCTGCTGCCAAACTGACAACCTCTAGTCAAACTGGTTTCCCCCCATCACTGTGGCAATACCATGTGGAAGCATCCAGCCAATACACAAGGTAGTGTTCTTGCAACGTCTAATTGATGTTGCGCCTTTTCGGTGTTCTCTGTCATTTCTGGTGTTGAAATGCTTTTCGATATCTAGCCTAGTCGATCAGTCCGGTAGTATTGCGGGCCTATGCAACTGGTTATTGCTTGGAGTTGCTTGACTCGAGAATGTAACGTCATTTCATCAGCATTGCTGGTTCGCTAAATACCTTGGGGGACATTAAGCCATACTTAATGGCTTAGCCAACATAAAAGCTGGTCATAATGCCGATAATTGCTGGCGATTTACAAGGCATTTGCCTTGAGTGCGGGGGGGTCTATAAAAAGAATTGCAATAACTACAGCCACTAGTTATGGGGGAAAACAGGTTATAAGCAGTTGGAGAATGTTGGTTGGCTATGGAGAATGTTGGTTGGCTATGGAGAATGTTGGTTGGTTATGACCGCGGAAGTGGATTCCTGAATGGACACGCCTCCAGATTATGGGTCAATTGAGTTTGACCTTCAAGGGACCGATGAATAATGTCCGTAAAATCATCAAAATACCGAATATCGGGAGGTACCCTTATATGAGGGCTATACGAAGACGTAGACCTGCACAGACGATTTTCTGTCATAGGCTGTAGTATCTATGGCGAACATCAAATATTAAATTTGAAACAATTCCGGTGAATAATATCCGTAAAATCATCAAAATACCGAATATGGGGAGGTATCGTTATATGGGGGCTATACAAAGTCCTGGACCTGCATAGACAATTTTCTGTCATAGGCTGTAGTTCCCATTACGAACTTCAAATATCAAATTTGAAAGAATTCTGATGAATATTGTCTCTAAAATCATCATAATACCGAATATCTGGAGGTACCGTTATATGGGGGCTATACGAAGATGTAGTCCTGCACAGACAATTTTTTGTCTTAGGCTGTAGTATCCATTACGAACTTCAAATATCAAATTTGAAACAATTCCGCTGAATAATGTCGCTAATATCATCAAAATACCGAATATGGGGAGGTACAGTTATATGGGGGCTATACGAAGATGTGGACCTGCACAGACAATTTTCTGTCATAGGCTGTAGTATCTATGGCGAACTTCAAATATTAAATTTGAAACAATTCCGCTGAATAATGTCGCTAAAATCATCGAAATACCGAATATCGGGAGGTACCCTTGTATGGGGGCTATACCAAAACGTGGACCTACATGGCCCATTTTCAATACCAAAAGTTATGCAGACATAATATACGTTTGAGTAAAATTTTATCAATCTTCTTCGATTCGTTCGGAAGCTAGAGTGATTTCCAAAGACGGCCGGACATTTTGAAAAAAAAAAAAAAAATATTTTTAACAATAATTCAGATTTTTTTTTAAATATTTTTTCCCAATTGTAAATTTTTTCCCTTTGCCAGCGGATCCGGCCCCCTTTATAAAATGAATTTTGAATTTTTTCCATTATGTTTTTTTTTTACAAAATTTGAGTTTAACTTCCACCTTTTTATAAAAAATATGTCTTTAAAATTTCTTCATATTTAAAAAAAAACGTTGATTTTGAAAAAAAATCAAAAATTCACAGATGGACGGACATTTTGAAAAAAAAATATTTTTTTAAAATAATTTTTCCAATTCACAGTACCAGTGGATCTGGGCCCCTTTATAAAATATATTTAAATTTTTTTTCCATTATTATTTTTTTTTTGAATTTAACTTTTATCTTTTTTGTTTATAAATTTTGAAAATTTCTTCAACATTTTTTTAAAAAATCGTTGATTTTAGAACAATTTTGGATATATTATCCAGTGGATCTGGTTACCTTTGTAAAATATATAAACATTTTTTTATTGTTTTTTTTTTGTGAAAAATTAGATTTTGAAAAAAAAATATTTTTTTTTAAATAATTTTTAATAATTTTTCCAATCTACAAAAATGTGGATTTTGAAAAAAAAAATATATATATATATATATTTTTAATAATTCTGATTTTCTTAAAATAATTTTTAGAATTTACATCCCTGTTGTCTGTGGCTCTGTAGTGCACCACTCAAGTCTCCCATACCCAACCAACCAACCATTAGACCAACTTTGAACTTGTTTCCTTGTTGCGCCATATCAATTATGACAAAATCTAATGTTGCAAGCCAACCTGTCTCAACATTTTGAATGTTGTTCTGCCAACTTATTTCGAAATCGACTTGCAACATAAAACCAACCAATTGCAAACATAAAAAAATTATCTATGGACGTTGAATGTTAAACTTGAGAGCAGGCCGGTCGTAGCGGTTGCAAGCAATCAAATCGCAACAACAAATGTGAATGGCAACGTGACACGTGAGAAAAAAAAAAAAACTGGAGGTAATAGATTTGTATTACCATAAAGGCCGACTCTAAATGCAGTTGCTTTGCAGTTGTGTAATTAACTGTATTTGCAATTTTCTAAGTTTAGATTTATTATTGCATTTTTTTAAAGATCTAGTATTTATTTATTATTATTATTTTTGCATACATAATTAATGAAGGAAATTAATTGGCGAGTGATTTATTTTTTTTTTCTCTTCGAAGTTGACAATTGTGGGCAGAGGTAATTATTAATTTTTTTCCTTGATGGTAATGAGATAAAAATGCGATGGTGTAGTGGGAAGTTTAGTTTTAAATTCTAGCCAACAGGATTGCCTACAAAGTCAACCTTTGGATCTCCTTTAAGTCAACATTTTGGTCGTTCTTTCGAGACGGTCGGCCACGATGACGAACTTTTTTTAACATATAAAATAGGATTTAAAAAAAATCCATAAATGTAATTTTTTTAAAAAAATGATTAGCAACAAACGTACATTTTTCAAAATATTTTTTAAATTTAAATTAAAAATATTTTTTTATCACAAAACGTATTTTTTTAAAAAAACTTACATTTTTAAAAAATATTTTTAGCAAAAATGTCAATTTTTTAAAATTAAATATTTCAATGAATGTAGATTTTTTTTTAAAAAAAATATTGTTTTACAATAAACGTATTTTTTTAAATTTTAGCAAAAAAACCTAAATTTTTAAAAAATATTTTTAGCAAAAACGTAAAATATTTTTAGTTAAAACGTTAATTTTTAAAAATATATTTTTTTGCAAAAAAAAAAAAAAAAGTAAATAAATAGAAAAAAGTAACTTTTTTTAAAATAATTTTTTAATAACAGGAGATTTAAAAAATATTTTTAGAAAAAAAAAAACTCAATTTTTTAAAAATTACATATTTTAATAAATGTAGATTTTTTAAAAACATTTTTAGCAAAAACGTAAAATATTTTTAGCTAAAACGTTAATTTTTTACAAATATATTTTTAGCAAAATAAAACTTAATTTAATAAAAAATTAAAAAAAAGTAAATTTTTAAAATAAAGGAGATTTAAAAAAAAAAATTATCAAAAATCTTAGCTGTTTTAAAAACCATAATTTTTTTAAGAATCTTTAGCAAAAAACGTAAATTTTTTAAAAACATTTTTTTTAGCAAAAACCGCAATTTTTTTTAAATAATTTTATCAAAAAAAGCAATTTTTTAAATATTATATTTTTGAATAAACTTAATTTTTTAAAGTATTTTAGCAGAAAAAAACATAAATTTTTTAAAAATATTTTTAAATAAAAACGTATATTTTATGAAATTATTTTTTTTTACAAAGAACGTAAATTATTCAGAAATATTTTTTTTACAGATAACGTGATTGTTTTAAAATATTTTTAGCAAAATATTTATTATTTTTTTTTAATAATTTTTACCAAAAAACTAAATTTTTTTACGATTTTTGAAGAAAAAAATTTTTAGCAAAAAACATAAGTATTTTATACAATAAACGTACATTTCTTAATAATATTTTTTTTGGAGAAAAGTAAATTTTTTAAAATTATTTTTAGCAAAAATGTAAATTTTTAAAATATATTAAAAAAAAAACGTAAATTTGATTTTTTTATAAATAGTTTTAGCAAAAACTTAAATTTGTTTTTAAGTTTTTTTTTTAAATATTTTTTTCATTAAACGGGGATATCTAGAAAAGATATTTTTAGCAAAAAACGTAAATTTTTAAAAATATTTTTAACAAAAACTTATTTTTTTTCCAGAATATTTTTTTAGCAAAAAACGTAATTTCTTTTTATGTATTATTTAGCAAAAACTTATTTTTTTTAATTTTTTTTTAATTATTTTTGGCTAAAAACGTAAATTTTTTAAAAATCATTTTTATCAAAAACCATAAATTTTTTAAAAATATTTTTTAAAAACTTAAATTTTTAAAAAATACTTTTAGCGAAAACCTTAATTTTTTTAAAAATATTTCGTACAATAAACGCACATTTTTAAAAAATATTTTTTGGAAAAAAGTAAATTTTTATAAAAATATTTTTAGCTAAAATGTAAATTTTTTAACAATATTAAAAAAACGCAAGTTTGATTTTTTGAAATACTTTTTAGCAAAAAACTTAAATTTCAAATTTGTAAAAACCGTAAGTTTTTTAAAATAATTTTTCAATAAACGGGGATATTTAAAAAAAAAAAATATTTTTACCAAAAAAACGTAAATTTTTAAAGATATATTTAAAAGGAATATTTTTTAAAGGAATGTACAATTTTTAGAGATATTTTTTACAAGAAATGTGATTTGTTTTAAATTTTTTTTAACAAAAGATGACATTTTTGTAAAAATAATTTTTATCAAAAACCATAAATGTTTTAAAAATATTTAAAAAAAACGTAAATTTAAAAGAAAATACTTTTAGCGAAAACCTTAAATTTTTTAAAAATATTTTGTACAATAAAAGAACATTTTTTTAAATATTTTTTGGAATGAAGGAGCTTTTTTAAAATATTTTTAGCTAATACGTATTTTTTTTAAAAATATTTAAAAAAACGTGAGTTTTATTTTTTTTAGCAAAAAACTAAAATTTAAAATTTTTAAAAACCATAAGTTTTTAAAATAATTTTTCAATAAACGGGGATATTTAAAAAAAGATATTTTTAGCAAAAACGTAAATTTTAAAAAATATTTTTTAAAAAAAGCTTAAATTTTTTAAAAATATCTTTTAAAAAAATCTTAAATTTTTTAAAAATATTTTTTTAACAAAAAAACGTCATATTTTAATTTGTTTTTACAAAAGATTTAATTTTTTAAAAATAATTTTTATCAAAAACCATAAATTTTTTAATAATATTAACAAAAACGTAAATTAAAAAAAAAAATACTTTTAGCGAAGACCATAAATTTTTTAAAAATATTTTGTACAATAAACGTACATTTTTTAAAAATATTTTGTACTATAAACGTGCATTCTTTAAAATATTTTTTGGAAAAAGGTAAATATTTTTAAAATATTTAGATGAAACGCAAATATTTTTTTTTACAAAAAAAACGTAAATTTATTTTTTTGAAAATCTTTTTAGCAAAAAATTTAAATTTTTAAGTTTTTTAAAATAGTTTTTCAATAAACAGGATTATTTAAAAAAAAATATTTTTAGCAAAAAACGTAAATTTTTAAAAATATTTTTAAAAGGAACGTAAGTTTTTTAAAAATGTTTTTTTACAAAAAATGTGATTTTTTATATTATTTAGCAAAAACTTATTTTTGTTTTAAATATTTTTGGCTAAAAACGTAAATTTTTTAAAAATAATTTTTACCAAAATACTAAAATTTTTTTAAAATATTTTAAAACATTTTTTTTTTTTTTAAATATTTTGGGCAGTAAACAAAAATTTTTTTTTAAAAATATTTTTTGGAAAAAGTAAATTAAAAAAAATAGTTAAAACGTACATTTTTAAAATGTGTTTTTTAACGTAAATTTGATTTTTTTTAATTTGTAAAACCGTATGTTTTTTAAAATATTTTTTCAATAAACGGGGATATTTTAAAAAAATAATATTTTTAACAAAATACTTAAATTTTTTAAAAATACGCTTAACAAAAAACTTAAATTTTTTAGGAATATTTTTTTAGCAAAAAACTTTAGTTTTTCTTAAAAATATTTGAAAGTAATCGGATGCTCTCATTGGGTTTTATGAGTTTTGTGGTTATTCAAAAATGTGACCCCTTTTGTGGTGGAGGTACCAGAAGGAGTGGTATATCGGTCCACTACTTCTGATACCTCCCCCACAAAGGGTCTAATTTTTGAATAATTATAACTCCACAATATCCGGCTTTTAACCGGTTCTACAAAACTGATATGTACACATTTGGCACCATTTTGGAAAGGCAAAAGTGTAGGCTTTAATATTGCATACAAATCTTAATATCCCATTTTTGTTCATTTTTGACTCTTTTGGGGTTTTTCAAAAAGTACCGTTACAAAAATACCAATTTTCTTAATTGCTCCGGAACCGATTCAAACAACCCCATCATATGACCACTTTTTGAATAGATATGTACATAAGCATTCAAATGATACCCATTGTATATATAAGAACCGTAGAACCGGATAAAACCCGGGTTTTGTATCCGAGTTTTCGGTTCGAATAACCGGTTATTTTTTGCCCCACGAAAAAATTATTTTGCCGTAATCAGGTTAAAAATACCTACCCCATAATTGGGTTTATGTTCGCAATAGATTTGGTCATAATCCCCATGTCCCAAAAAAAACCGGTTATAATCCCCATAATTGTAATGGGGATTCTGACATGGCACCGAATCATATATCAGCCTTAAGTCAGGTGGGAAAAGGGAAATATTGGCCCACTCCTTCGGCACACCCGCTTTAAAGGATCAACATAGAACATAGGCTGAGGGTATAAATCTGTCGGCAGATCAGTTGGATACTTTGTATTTTGTTAATTGAAAACAACACTGTTGCCAACTGAACCGTTGTCCCTGAAATGCTGCTGCGATTTATCATTGTTGTTGTTGTTTTCTCATTAAACTTCCAACATTTCGTAACCAGAGACCTAAGGCCGTTATGACCACTGGCCCTTGTAATCATATTCATATCGCGATGTAAAACATGATATGATACAAAAAATTATAATAACTGTGTTGTTAACAACAGTTGCAATAAAAAAATGCAACAAAAAAAAACAATTAAATTTTTTTCATTCAAACTAATTACTACGCTTTGTTTTCCAAGTGATTTATTTGCCACTTTATTACGTTGTGCAAAAAATAAAAAAGAAACTTGGTCTTGTGACACTTTCTTCTTTGCCACAGTTCAGTTACTCTAAAAATTATAAGAAAAAAAAAATAAAAATTTAAAAAAATGAAAAGAAAATTAAAAAAAATAAAACGGCTAATGTACATGTCATGGATGCCAGAGAAACAAAGGGAAAAATACATTTGGTATTTAAGAATTTAAAAAAAATAAATTAAGAATTTTAAACTTTAAGAATTTCAAAAATAAATTTTCCAAAATTTGAAACAATTCCGGTGAATAATGTCGCTAAAATCATCAAAATACCGAATATCGGGAGGTACCCTTATATGGGGGCTATACGAAGATGTAGACCTGCACGGACAATTTTCTGTCATAGGCTGTAGTATCCATGACGAACATCAAATACTAAATTTGAAACAATTCCGGTGAATAAGGTCGCTAAAATCATCAAAATACCGAATATAGGGAGGTACCATTATATGGGGGCTATACGAAGATGTGGATCTGAACAGACAATTTTCTGTCATAGGCTAAAGTATCCATGAAGAACTTCAAATACCAAATTTGAGACAATTCCGGTGAATAATGTCCGTAAAATCATCCAAATACCGTAAAAATGGAGGTACTATTATATGGGGGCTATACGAAGACGTGGACCTGCACTGACAATTTTCTGCCATAGGCTCTAGTATCCATGACGAACTTCAAATACCAAATTTGAAACAATTCCGGTCAATAATGTCGCTGAAATCAGCAAAATACCGAATATCGGGAGGTACCGTTATATGGGGGCTATACGAAGACGTGGACCTACACCGACAATTTTCTGTCATAGGCTGTAGTATCCATGACGAACTTCAAATGACAAATTTGAAACAATTCAGGTGAATAAAGTCGCTAATATCATCAAAATATCGAATATCGGGAGGTACCGTTATATGGGGGCTTCACAGATATGTGGAGCTGCACAGACAAATTTCCGTCATAGGCTGTAGTATCTATGACGAACTTCAAACACCAAATTTGAAACAATTCCGGTGAATAATGTCGCTAAAATCAGCAAAATACCGAATATCGGGAGGTACCCTTATATGGGGGCTATACGAAGACGTAAACCTGCACAAATAATTTTCTGTTACAGGCTGTAGTATCGATTATGAACATCAAATACCAAATTTGAAATAATTCCGGTGAATAATGTCGCTAAAATCATCGAAATACCGAATATCGGGAGTTACCCTTATAAGAAGGCTATACGAAGACATGGACCTGCATAGACAATTTTCTGTCCTAGGCTGTAGTATCCATGACGAACTTCAAATACCAAATTTGAAACAATTCCGGTGAATAATGTCGCTAAAATCATCAAAATAGCGAATATCGGTAGGTACTGTTATATGGGGCTATACGAAGACTTGGACCTGCACAGACAATTTTCTGTCATAGGCTATAGTATCCCTGACAAATATCAAAAGCCAAATTAGAAACAATTCCGGTGAATAATGTCGCTAAAATCATCGAAATACCGAATATCGGGAGTTACCCTTATATGGGGGCTATACGAAGACGTGGACCTGCATAGACAATTTTCTGTCTTAGGCTGTAGTATCCATTACGAACTTCAAACACCAAATTTGAAACAATTCCGGAGAATAATGTCGTTAAAATCATCAAAATACCGAATATTGGGAGGTATCGTTATATGGGGGCTATACGAAGACTTAAACCTGCATATATAATTTTCTGTCACAGGCTGTAGTATCCGTTACGAACTTCAAATACCAACTTTGAAACAATTCCGGTGAATAATGTCTCTAAAATCATCGAAATACCGAATATCGGGAGGTACCGTTATATGGGGGCTATACGAAGACTTGGACCTGCACAGACAATTTTCTGTCAAATGCTGTAGTATTCATGGCGAACTTCAAATATCAAGTTTGAAACAATTCCGGTGAATAATGTCCGTAAAATCATCAAAATACCGAATATCGGGAGGTACCGTTATATGAGGGCTATACGAAGACCTGAATTTGAAAATTTTGGAAATTATGGAAATTTTTTTCTTTCAGAAGAATTCCGAATTCCATGAATTTTATAAATGCGTGACTTTAGCAACATTTCATTAAAAAATCAATTACACAGTCAATATAGGGCAGAATGTCATCGACTTTAGGCTGTGTAGTTTGCCAAATAATATGTGGCCATTAGTTCTGCTGTTGTTGTTGTTCTTGTCGCCAGCTTGCTAATCTTGACAGTATGGTGTGACAAAAAAAACAAATCTCTGCTGTAAATTACTTTAATAACCGTTCGTACCTTACAATTACCTCGACAGGGTTTAACAACTGCAACAATGCAACTAGGGCAAGAGCCCAGTAATTTGCACTTAGCTTTTGACTTGAATTCTATTCTTTTTTTAGATATTTTTCTAATTAACATAAAAATGTAGAACATGACCACACTGAAGTTGTAGATTATTTCGAAAATTAGCTCAACTGGAAAAACAAAAAAAAAGAATATCAAAAAATTATTTCCAATTTTATGAGAAAAAAAATTGAAACTTTTGTGGGGGAGGTACCAAAAGGACTGGGCCTATATACTCCAAATTCACACCTGAAGTTTTCTTGATAGAAATGTTCGGATATGCCAAGTTTAAAAGTAATCGGATGACTATTTCGCATTTTATGAGAGTTATATTTTTTTCAAAATTTGGACCCTTTGTGGGGGAGGTACCAGAAGTGGTGGGCTGATATACTCCATCTTCACACCTGATCTTGTGTTACTAACAATATTGGGATGTGTGAAATTTGAAGAGGATCTGTTGCTTATTTCGCATTTTATGAGCATTTTGATTATTTAGAATTTTGATCCTTTGTGGGGGAGGTACCAGAGGGGGTTGTTTTTTATACCCCATATTTACACCAAATTTTGCATGGCTAAAAATATTGGGATTTGTCAAATTTGAAGAGAATTGGATGCTGTTTGGGAATTTTGTGGGAGATATCATTATTCCAAATATTGTCCCCTTTGAGGGGGAGGTACCAGAAGGAGTGGGCCTATATATTCCATATTTACACCTGAGCTTGTGTTGATAGAAATATGGGAATCTGTGAAGTTTGGAATAAATCGAATACTTATTTGTTATTTTATTCACGTTTTTATTTTTCAAAATTCTAACCCCCCTTTGTGGGGAAGGCACCAGAGGGGGTGGTTTGACATATCCCATATTTACGCCAAATCTTGTGCGGCTAAAAATATTGGGATGTATGAAATTTGAAGAGAATCAGAACCACATTTATAATTTTATGAGTTTTTCGGTTATTCAAAATTTTGACCCCATTTGTGGGGGAGGTACCAGAAGGCGTTGAGCGGTATATTCCATATTCACACCTGAGGTTATGTTGATAGAAATATGGGAATCTGTGAATCCACGTTTGTCCTAGAAAATAATTTTTTAAAAATCCACGTTTGTCCTAAAAATATATTTTTTAAAAAATCCACGTTTGTCCTGAAAAAATATTTTTTAAAAAATCCACGTTTGTCCTGAAAAAATATTTTTTAAAAATCCACGTTTGTCCTGAAAAAATATTTTTTAAAAATCCACGTTGGTCTTAACAAAATATTTTTTAAAAATCCACGTTGGTCTTAACAAAATATTTTTTTTAAAAATCCACGTTTGTCCTGAAAAAATATTTTTTAAAAATCCACGTTTGTCCTGAAAAAATATTTTTTAAAAATCCACGTTTGTCCTAAAAAAATATTTTTTAAAATATGCACGTTTGTCTTGAAAAAATATTTTTTTAAAAATCCACGTTTGTCCTGAAAAAAATATTTTTTAAAAAATCCACGTTTGTCCTGAAAAAATATTTTTTAAAAATCCACGTTTGTCCTGAAAAAATCTATTTTAAAAAATCCACGTTTGTCCTGAAAAAATATTTTTTAAAAATCCACGTTTGTCCTAAAAAAATATTTTTTAAAAAATCCACGTTTGTCCTGAAAAAATATTCTTTAAAAAATCCGCGTTTCTGCTGGTCCATAAAAAAATATTCTTTAAAAAATCCACGTTTCTGCTGGTCCTTGAAAAAATATTCTTTAAAAAATGCACGTTTCTGCTAGTCCTTGAAAAAAATATTTTTTTGAAATCCACGTTTCTGCTGGTCCTTGAAAAAATATTTTTTTTAAATCCACGTTTCTGCTTGTTCTTTGAAATAAATTTTCTTTAAAAAATCCAAAGTTTCTGCTGGTCCTTAAAAAAATATATATTTTTTTAATCAGCATTTGTCCTGCCCCTTACAAAAAAATATTTTTGAAAAAATCCACTCTGCTGGTCCTGGAGGATATATTAAAAAAACTCAAATATTTAAAATAATTTTTCAATTTTATAATATTCAATATTTCATTATTATTTATTTTTCTTCTTTGAAAAAAAAAATTAAAAATTTCCTTTGGAAAATTTGCTTTATTTCCCCTGCAAAGCAAATTGCATTTGCTGCAGCGATTGTATCAGACCCGCCTGGGCGTTTGTCAGCATGCTTAGACGTCCCATTAGCTCATTCATGTCCACGATGGCAATGATTATTATGACCAGGAAGGCAGCTGTTGACTCATTCATGGTTTAATTTTTTCCGGTATATAATTTTTTCCAAGCGACTTTACGAAGATTTTAAGTGAAACTGGAACAAAATTTTAAAGTGAGATCTTTAGCAGATCTAAGGGCAGGCGTGCTTTGGAATAAATTATCGGTGAAAAATTTATGGGGTTGTAAATTTTTATGAGCCACAGTATCAGCCAAACAGGCGGTTTAGAATTGATATACTATTTGCCTACCATCCAAAGATCCAAGAATTTTTTTTTTTTTTTTTTTTTTTCAAAAAATCCTTGTCTATAGGTCCTCGAAGGATTATTTTAAAAAAAGGAGATTCGGGACATAAAAAAATATTTTTCAAAATTTCTTGACTGTTGTGAGTGCTTGAAAAAAATAAATTTTCTAAAATACATATATCTTGGTCCTTGAAAAAATTTGCTATTAAAAATGCAATTTTTTGTAGGACCTCAAATCCTTGAAAAAATCTTTTTTAATAAATCCCCCTTTTTCCAACCTTTGCCTATTATAGGGTACAGCGCTTCTAACATCACTTAGATTCGTGGTTTCAAAGTTTCACTTGATTTCGGAAAACAAAATTAAAAATCTGTAAAATTTATGCCGCGGCATATTTTGATACAAATTTTATAAAAATCATTTACATTCGCAGATTTTACTCTCAGTTCATTTTCGTAAATTTTCCGCTCAGCTATGAATTTTCAAATTGTCATTGTAGTTATTGCTCTCCTCAGTGCCGGCATTGCCTGCCAGGGTATATTCAATAATCTTTTGGGGAATGTTGGTTCTCTGTTGGATACCTTGACAGCCCCCTTAACACGACCTTTGCTGTCATTTGCTGGGCGGCCAAATAATCCCCAATTACTTAGGAGGACGGTAACTGAAGTTAGTACATTACCCGATTTGGAGACGTCTACCCAGCTGGTAACTACAACTGATTCCAGTGTTCCAATTGTGGAATCCCCCGGGGAATCAAACGATGAGCCAATGGCGCCCAACAGCAAAAAATAAAAAAATAATAAAAGTATAAATGATGATATATAATATATAAAATAAATAAATCCAAAAAAAATATTTTTTAAAAAATCCAAAAATTCTTTCAAAAAAATATTTTTTAAAAAATCCAAGTTTGTTGATCCTTTAAAAAAATATTTTTTTAAAAAATCCAAGTTTGTTGATCCTTTCAAAAAATATTTTTTAAAAAATCCAGGTTGGTTGATCCTTTCAAAAAATATTTTTTAAAAAATCCACGTTTGTTGATCCTTTCAAAAAATATTTTTTAAAAAATCCACGTTTGTTGATCCTTTCAAAAAATATTTTTTAAAAAATCCACGTTTGTTGATCCTTTCAAAAAATATTTTTTAAAAAATCCACGTTTGTTGATCCTTTCAAAAATATTTTTTAAAAAATCCACGTTTGTTGATCCCTTCAAAAATATTTTTTAAAAAATCCACGTTTGTTGATCCTTTCAAAAAATATTTTTTAAAAAATCCACGTTTGTTGATCCTTTCAAAAAATATTTTTTAAAAAATCCACGTTTGTTGATAATCTTAAAAAATATTTTTTAAAAAATCCACGTTTGTTGATAATCTTAAAAAATATTTTTTAAAAAATCCACGTTTGTTGATATTCTTAAAAATATTTTTTAAAAAATCCACGTTTGTTGATATTCTTAAAAAATATTTTTTAAAAAATCCACGTTTGTTGATAATCTTAAAAAATATTTTTTAAAAAATCCACGTTTGTTGAGAATCATTAAAAAATATTTTTAAAAAATCCACGTTTGTTGATAATCTTAAAAAATATTTTTTAAAAAATCCACGTTTGTTGATAATCTTAAAAAATATTTTTTAAAAAATCCACGTTTGTTGATAATCTTAAAAAATATTTTTTAAAAAATCCACGTTTGTTGATAATCTTAAAAAATATTTTTTAAAAAATCCACGTTTGTTGATCCTTTCAAAAAATATTTTTTAAAAAATCCACGTTTGTTGATCCTTTCAAAAAATATTTTTTAAAAAATCCAGGTTGGTTGATCCTTTCAAAAAATATTTTTTAAAAAATCCACGTTTGTTGATCCTTTCAAAAAATATTTTTTAAAAAATCCACGTTTGTTGATCCTTTCAAAAAATATTTTTTAAAAATCCACGTTTGTTGATCCTTTCAAAAAATATTTTTTAAAAAATCCACGTTTGTTGATAATTGTGAAAAAACATATTTTTAAAATATCCACATTTGTTGATAATCTCAAAAAATATTTTTTAAAAAATCCACGTTTGTTGATCCTTTCAAAAAATATTTTTTAAAAAATCCACGTTTGTTGATAATTGTGAAAAAACATATTTTTAAAATATCCACATTTGTTGATAATCTCAAAAAATATTTTTTAAAAAATCCACGTTTGTTGATCCTTTCAAAAAATATTTTTTAAAAAATCCACGTTTGTTGATAATTGTGAAAAAACATATTTTTAAAATATCCACATTTGTTGATAATCTCAAAAAATATTTTTTAAAAAATCCACGTTTGTTGATAATCTCAAAAAATATTTTTTAAAAAATCCACGTTTGTTGATAATTTCAAAAAATATTTTTTAAAAAATCCACGTTTGTTGATAGTCTCAAAAAATATTTTTTAAAAAATCCACGTTTGTTGATAATCTCAAAAAATATTTTTTAAAAAATCCACGTTTGTTGATAATCTTAAAAAATATTTATTAAAAAACCACGTTCGTTGATAATCTTAAAAAATATTTATTAAAAAATCCACGTTTGTTGATCCTTTCAAAAAATATTTTTTTAACAAATCCACGTTTGTTGATCCTTTCAAAAAATATTTTTTAAAAAATCCACGTTTGTTGATCCTTTCAAAAAATATTTTTTAAAAAATCCACGTTTGTTGATCCTTTCAAAAAATATTTTTTAAAAAATCCACGTTTGTTGATCCTTTCAAAAAATATTTTTTAAAAAATCCACGTTTGTTGATCCTTTCAAAAAATATTTTTTAAAAAATCCACGTTTGTTGATCCTTTCAAAAAATATTTTTTAAAAAATCCACGTTTGTTGATCCTTTCAAAAAATATTTTTTAAAAAATCCACGTTTGTTGATCCTTTTAAAAAATCCAAGCTTGTTGATCGTCTCAAAAAAATATTTTTTTAAAAATCCAAGGTTGTTGATCCTTTCCAAAAATATTTTTTAAAAAATCCAAGCTTGTTGATCGTCTCAAAAAATATTTTTTAAAAAATCCAAGCTTGTTGATCGTCTCAAAAAAATATTTTTTTAAAAATCCAAGGTTGTTGATCCTTTCAAAAAATATTTTTTAAAAAATCCACGTTTGTTGATCCTTTAAAAAAATATTTTTTAAAAAATCCACGATTGTTGATCCTTTTAAAAAAATATTTTTTAAAAAATCCACGTTTGTTGATCCTTTCAAAAAATATTTTTTAAAAAATGCACGTTTGTTGATCCTTTCAAAAATTATTTTTTAAAACATCCACGTTTGTTGATCCTTTCAAAAAATGTTTTTTAAAAAATCCACGTTTGTTGATCCTTTCAAAAAATATTTTTAAAAAAATCCACGTTTGTTGATCCTTTCGAAAAATATTTTTTAAAAAATCCACGTTTGTTGATCCTTTCAATAAAATATTTTTTAAAAAATCCACGTTTGTTTGCTGATAATCTCAAAAAATATTTTTTAAAAAATCCACGTTTGTTTGCTGATAATCTCAAAAAATATTTTTTAAAAAATCCACGTTTGTTGATAATGTCAAAAAATATTTTTTAAAAAATCCACGTTTGTTGATAATGTCAAAAAATATATTTTTTAAAAAATCCACGTTTGTTGATCCTTTCAAAAAAATATTTTGTAAAAAATCCACGTTTGTTGATCCTATCAAAAAAATATTTTTTAAAAAATGCACGTTTGTTGATCCTTTCAAAACATATTTTTTAAAAAATCCACGTTTGTTGATCCTTTCAAAAAATATTTTTTTAAAAAATCCCCGTTTGTTGATCCTTTCAAAAAAATTTTTTTTTTAAAAATCCACGTATGATGATCCTTTCAAAAAATATTTTTTTAAAAAATCCACGTTTGTTGATCCTTTCAAAAAATATTTTTTTAAAAAATCAACGTTTGTTGAACCTTTCAAAAAATATTTTTTTAAAAAATCCACGTTTGTTGATCTTTTTAAAAAAATATTTTTTAAAAAAATCCCCGTTTGTTGATCCTTTCAAAAAATATTTTTTTAAAAAATCCACGTTTGTTGATCTTTTCAAAAAATATTTTTTTAAAAAATCCACGTATGTTGATCCTTTCAAAAAATATTTTTTTAAAAAATCCCCGTTTGTTGATCCTTTCAAAAAATATTTTTTTTAAAAAATCCACGTATGTTGATCCTTTCAAAAAATATTTTTTTAAAAAATCCACGTTTGTTGATCTTTTCAAAAAATATTTTTTTAAAAAATCCACGTATGTTGATCCTTTCAAAAAATATTTTTTTTAAAAAATCCACGTTTGTTGATCCTTTCAAAAAATATTTTTTTAAAAAATCAACGTTTGTTGAACCTTTCAAAAAATATTTTTTTAAAAAAATCCACGTTTGTTGATCTTTTTAAAAAATATTTTTTAAAAAAATCCACGTTTGTTGATCCTTTCAAAAAATATTTTTAAAAAATTCACGTTTGTTTATCTTTTCAAAAAAAATTATTTTTAAAAATCCTCAAATGATTCTTGTGGAAATTTTTTTAAAAAATCTACGTTTGTTGATCCCTTCATAAAAATATTTTAAAAAATCCACGTTTCTTTGCCCTTGTAAAATATATTTATTAAAATCCATTTTTTTTTTGGAACGCATTTCTTATTTATTTATTTATTTATTTTTTTTTTGTAAAAGTTCCACGTGAGGCATTGTGCAACGTGAGTAAGTAGAGCCTAAGTGACTAACGAAAATAACAAGTTTAGGTGATAAAGACTGTCAAACCTGACACTTGAGCAATATTTAAATTTAATCAATTTTAACTAATGAAGATGATTATATTAAAGGCTAATCATACACTCACAAAAATTGGTCAGTAAATTATGATATAATAATTAAATTTATGGCAAAAGAAGGTACGGTTGACTATTTTTACAGGCGGGGGTATAGGGTGTTCCCTCACGTCCGTTTTTTTTTTTATATACATTGTCCTTTGTATATTTTTATTTCCTTCAACGAAAATTTTCTTTGAGTGTAGAACCATTTTAAAAAAAAAATGTATTTTTAAACTTTTTTTCCTTCTCCAACTAACATTTTTCTTTGAGTGTATCACAATTGTTGAAAACATAAATATTTTCTATTAATTTTCTTTTATCACCGACTATCAATTTTCCTCGAGTGTAACTTTTTTATATACGGGAAAAACAAACTACTGAGGATTCCCCCAACGCAATCGAAATTCTAATGAATTCCTCAGCTCATCATTTCCAGCTACACTCCAACACTCCAACAACAACAAAATCGTCTCCGGGAAAACCTATAAAAACAACAATTAACTAAACAATTGTCCATACCTCGGTATAAAGTCAAGATGAAATATTGGCTAATTTTCAGTTTAATATGTGGCCTATTGGCCCTTAATGGAGGTAAGTAGGGAAAATTGTTTTCATATTCAAAAAAAAAAAATGTTCTCAAAAAAAAAAAAAAAAAAATCAAAAAAATAGTATATTTTTCTCAAAAAAAAAAAAAAATAAATAAATAAAATAAAAAATAATAATAAATAAAAATTAAAATTTGTTTCCTTAGCTTCTCCCCTGCCCGGAGGTGGCGGTGGAGGCGGTGGTGGAGGTGGTGGTCGTGGCTGTAATTGTGAACCTGGTGGTGGTGGAGGAGGCGGCGGCGGTGGTGGTGGCGGTGCTGGTAATGGCCCAGGTGGAGCTGGCGGTGCCGGGGGTCCTGATTGTGTCAGGCCATCATGGTTGCCACCATGTCCATAAATTTTGAATCTATATATAATTAAAATAAGAAAACTAAACAAAAAACCAAAATGAAAAGATACAATAAAAATATTAAAACAATTAACAAAAAATACCGTCCTTGGAAAAATATTTTTAAAAAATCTACTTTTGTTCTGGTCCTTAAAAAATATTCTTAAGGAAATACACGTTTATTCCGGTCCTTAAAAAGTAATACTTAAAAATCCACCGTTTTCCTGGTCCTTGGAAAAATATTTTTAAACAATCTTAAAAAAAATATTTTAAAAAAATTCTTGAAAAAGAGGTCCTTAAAAATATTTTTAAAAAAGCCACGTTTGGGTTGATCTTTGAAAAAATATTTTTGGGAAAAGCCACGTTTGTGTTGTTCCCTAAACAATTTTTTTTTAAATCCACGTTTGTCCTGGTCCTTAAAAAATATTCCTTGAAAAATCCATATTTGTCCAGGTCCTAGAAAAAAATATTTTTTAAAAATTCACGTTTGTCCAGGTCCTTGAAAAAAATATTTTAAAAAATCCATGTTTGCTCAGGTCCTTGAAAAAAAATATTTTTAAAAAATCCACATTTGTCCTGGTCCTTAAAAATTATTTTTAGAAAATCCACGTTTGTCCTGGTCTTTAAAAAATATTTTTAAAAAATCCACGTATGTCTTGGTTTTTAAAAAAAATATTTTTTTAAGAAATCCACATTTGTTCCGGTCCTTAAAAATTATTTTTTTTAAAAATCCCCGTTTGTTCTATTTAATAAAAAATTATTTTTTTAAAAAATCCACTTTTGTTCCGCTCCTTAAAAAATTATTTTTTTAAAAAATATACTATTGTTTTGGCCCTTAAAAAATATTTTTAAAAAAAATCACGTTTATCCTGATCCTTGAAAAATTTTTTTAAAAAAATCCACGTTTAACCTGATCCTTGAAAAAATATTTTTAAATAATCCTGATCCTTGAAAAAATACTTTTAAAAAATCCACGTTTGTTCTGGTCCTTAAAAAATTATTTTTTAAAAAATCCACGTTTGTTCTGGTCCTTAAAAAATTATTTTTTAAAAAATCCACGTTTGTGATGGTTCTTAGAAAATTATTTTTTATAAAATCCAAGTTTGTCCTTGTCCTTGAAAAAATATTTTTAAAAAATCCTCGTTTGTTCTGGTCCTTGAAAAAATATTTTTAAAAAATTCACGTTTGTTCTGGTCTTTAAAAAAATAATTTTTAAAAAAATCCACGTTTGTTCTGATCCTTAAAAAATATTTTTAAAAAATCCACGTTTTCCAGTTGGTTCTTGACAAAATATTCTATAAAAAATCCACGTTTGTATTGGTCCTTGAAAAAATATTCTATAAAAAATCCACGTTTGTATTGGTCCTTGAAAAAATATTCTATAAAAAATCTACGTTTATATTGGTCCTTGAAAAAATATTCTTTAAAAAATACACGTTTGTATTGGTCCTTAAAAAATATTCTTTAAAAAATCCACGTTTGTATTGGTCCTTGAAAAAATATTTTCAAAAAATTCACATTTGTGTTGGTCCTTGAAAAAATATATTTTTATTAAATCCACGTTTGTTATTCCTTGTAAAAATATATTTAAAAAATCCACGTTTTTTGAACCTTTTATTATTTTTTGAAAATCTGAAATATCCACTCCTTGAGATCCTTGTAAAACTTATACTTCAAATCCTCACTGTGATGGTTTTTAACAAACACCATATTAATTTATTTCTATTTAAAAAACATTATCTGCCATAACCACCATAACCGCCATAGCCGCCACTGGAACCTCCATAACCCCCTCCTGGACCACCACCATAGCCTCCACCTCCTCCGGGAGCTCCACCAAAGCCTCCACCTCCTCCTGGACCACCACCAAAACCACCACCAGAACTGCCGCCTCCTCCGGGACCACCACCAAAACCACCACCTCCTCCAGGACCGCCTCCAAAACCTCCACCTCCTCCGGGACCACCGCCAAAACCACCACCAAATCCTCCAACACCTCCTCCGCCACAACCCATTTGACCTGGCTGGCCACTTGAAGAAGTATATCCATAACCATAACTGTTATCCCCAGAGCTACCATAGCCATAACCGCCACCAGGACTTGAGCCACCACCATAGCCACCTTGGCGTTTTATGCGATTGTGGTCCTGTTTGAATACCTCCAATGAGCCAATAACAGCTGCATTAAAGCAATATTATTAGTTTTTTTTTTAAATTTTAATTTCATTCACGGTATAAAGTCAAGATGAAATATTGGCTAATTTTCAGTTTAATATGTGGCCTATTGGCCCTTAATGGAGGTAAGTAGGGAAAATTGTTTTCATATTCAAAAAAAAAATGTTCTCAAAAAAAAAAAAAAAATCAAAAAAATAGTATATTTTTCTCAAAAAATAAATAAATAAATAAATAAAATAAAAAAATAAATAAATAAAATAAAAAATAATAATAAATAAAAATTAAAATTTGTTTCCTTAGCTTCTCCCCTGCCCGGAGGTGGCGGTGGAGGCGGTGGTGGAGGTGGTGGTCGTGGCTGTAATTGTGAACCTGGTGGTGGTGGAGGAGGCGGCGGCGGTGGTGGTGGCGGTGCTGGTAATGGCCCAGGTGGAGCTGGCGGTGCCGGGGGTCCTGATTGTGTCAGGCCATCATGGTTGCCACCATGTCCATAAATTTTGAATCTATATATAATTAAAATAAGAAAACTAAACAAAAAACCAAAATGAAAAGATACAATAAAAAATATTAAAACAATTAACAAAAAATACCGTCCTTGGAAAAATATTTTTAAAAAATCTACTTTTGTTCTGGTCCTTAAAAAATATTCTTAAGGAAATACACGTTTATTCCGGTCCTTAAAAAGTAATACTTAAAAATCCACCGTTTTCCTGGTCCTTGGAAAAATATTTTTAAACAATCTTAAATAAAATATTTTAAAAAAATTCTTGAAAAAGAGGTCCTTAAAAATATTTTTAAAAAAGCCACGTTTGGGTTGATCTTTGAAAAAATATTTTTGGGAAAAGCCACGTTTGTGTTGTTCCCTAAACAATTTTTTTTTTTAAATCCACGTTTGTCCTGGTCCTTAAAAAATATTCCTTGAAAAATCCATATTTGTCCAGGTCCTAGAAAAAAATATTTTTAAAAATTCACGTTTGTCCAGGTCCTTGAAAAAAATATTTTAAAAAATCCATGTTTGCTCAGGTCCTTGAAAAAAATATTTTTAAAAAATCCACATTTGTCCTGGTCCTTAAAAATTATTTTTAGAAAATCCACGTTTGTCCTGGTCTTTAAAAAATATTTTTAAAAAATCCACGTATGTCTTGGTTTTTAAAAAAAATATTTTTTTAAGAAATCCACATTTGTTCCGGTCCTTAAAAATTATTTTTTTTTAAAAATCCCCGTTTGTTCTATTTAATAAAAAATTATTTTTTAAAAAATCCACTTTTGTTCCGCTCCTTAAAAAATTATTTTTTTAAAAAATATACTATTGTTTTGGCCCTTAAAAAATATTTTTAAAAAAATTCACGTTTATCCTGATCCTTGAAAAATTTTTTTAAAAAAATCCACGTTTATCCTGATCCTTGAAAAAAATATTTTTAAAAAATCCACGTTTATCCTGATCCTTGAAAAAAATATTTTTAAAAAATCCACGTTTATCCTGATTCGTGAAAAAAAAAATATTTTTAAAAAATCAATGTTTGTCCAGTTGGTCCTTCAAAAAATATTTTTAAAAAATCCTCGTTTGTTCTGGTCCTTGAAAAAATATTTTTAAAAAATCCACGTTTTCCAGTTGGTTCTTGACAAAATATTCTATAAAAAATCCACGTTTGTATTGGTCCTTGAAAAAATATTCTATAAAAAATCCACGTTTGTATTGGTCCTTGAAAAAATATTCTATAAAAAATCCACGTTTGTATTGGTCCTTGAAAAAATATTCTATAAAAAATCCACGTTTGTATTGGTCCTTAAAAAATATTCTTTAAAAAATCCACGTTTATATTGGTCCTTGAAAAAATATTCTATAAAAAATCCACGTTTATATTGGTCCTTGAAAAAATATTCTTTAAAAAATACACGTTTGTATTGGTCCTTAAAAAATATTCTTTAAAAAATTCACGTTTGTTCTGATCCTTAAAAAATATTTTTAAAAAATCCACATTTATATTGGTCCTTGAAAAAATATTCTTTAAAAAATACACGTTTGTATTGGTCCTTGAAAAAATATTCTTTAAAAAATCCACGTTTGTATTGGTCCTTGAAAAAATATTTTCAAAAAATTCACATTTGTGTTGGTCCTTGAAAAAATATATTTTTATTAAATCCACGTTTGTTATTCCTTGTAAAAAATATAACAAAAATCCCATTTTGTTGAACCTTTTGTTATTTTTTGAAAATCTGAAATATCCACTCCTTGAGATCCTTGTAAAACTTTTACTTCAAAATCCTCTTTGTGATGGTTTTTAACAAACACCATTTTAATTCATTTATATTTAAAACACATTATCTGCCATAACCACCATAACCGCCATAGCCGCCACTGGAACCTCCATAACCCCCTCCTGGACCACCACCATAGCCTCCACCTCCTCCGGGAGCTCCACCAAAGCCTCCACCTCCTCCTGGACCACCACCAAAACCACCACCAGAACTGCCGCCTCCACCTGGACCACCACCAAAACCACCACCTCCTCCAGGACCGCCTCCAAAACCTCCACCTCCTCCGGGACCACCGCCAAAACCACCACCAAATCCTCCAACACCTCCTCCGCCACCGCCCATTTGACCTGGCTGGCCACTTGAAGAAGTATATCCATAACCATAACTGCTATCCCCAGAGCTACCATAGCCATAACCGCCGCCAGGACTTGAGCCACCACCATAGCCACCACCATAGCCACCTTGGCGTTTTATGCGATTGTGGTCCTGTTTGAATACCTCCAAGGAGCCAATAACAGCTGCATTAAAGCAATATTATTAGTTTTTTTTTTTTTTTAATTTTAATTTCATTCACAGCCTACCCTCACTAAAAATAAGAACAAAAAATAAAAGACACCCCAGATTTTTGCACCGCTCCATTTTGTTTGTCGGATCGAATTTCAAAAAAAAAAATGACACCAAAATAGATGTTCAGCTGACTCCTATATTTATATGTTTCCTTTATTTATATTTTTACTGATTGATCTTTTCCCAGCCAATTTATTTTGTGGACTTTTATTGTTTAGATATAATCATCTAATTATGGGTTATGGTTCTATTAGGGTGTTCCTGAAATGCTACACAAATTTGAAAAATAAAGGAAATAAAACAACACCTTTTGCTACTCTAAAACAAATAATTAAAAAAAAAATTGTGGATTGTTTGAACATTGAAAAAATATTTTTTTAATCTACGTCGACTGCTGCTTTGAAAAAAAAAAAAATATATCTTTTTAATCTACGTCTGCTGCTGCTTTGAAAAAAATATTTTTTTAATCTACGTCTGCTGCTGCTTTGAAAAAAATATTTTTTTAATCTACGTCTGATGCTGCTTTGAAAAAAATATTTTTTTAAAAAATCCAGGTATCTTATTTTTGTGGAAAAATATTTTTTTAAATCCATGTCTTTTAATTTTACGGAATAATATTTTTTTAAAAAATCCACGTATGTTACTGCTTTGGAAAAATATTTTTTATAAAATCCACGTCTCTAAATTTTGTGGAAATATTTTTTTTTATTAAATCCACGTCTCTTAATTTTGTGGAAATATTTTTTTTTATTAAATCCACGTCTCTTAATTTTGTGGAAATATATTTTTTTTTTATTAAATCCACGTCTCTTAATTTTGTGGAAAAATATTTTTATTAAATCCACGCCTCTTAATTTTGTGGAAAAATATTTTTTAAAAAATTTAGGTCTCTTATTTTTATGGAAAATTATTTTTTAAAAAATTCACATTGCTTTTTTTGTGGAGAAATATTTTTTAAAAAATCAATGTCTCTTATTTTTGTGGAAAAAACATTTTTTAAAAAATCTACTTCTGTTGTTAATTAAACAAAATATCTTTTAAAAAATCCGCGTCATTTTCTGCTTTGAAAAAATATATTTTTTAAAAAATCCAAGTCCGTTGCTGCTTTGAAAAAATATTTTTTTAATAAATCCACATCCCTTAATTTTGTGGAAAAATATTTTTTAAAAAATCCACGTCCCTTTATTTTGTGGAAAAATATTTTATAAAAAATCCACGTCCCTTACTTTTGTGGAAAAATATTTTTTAAAAAATCCACGTCTAATGCTACTTTGAAAAAATAATTTTTAAAAAATCCACGTCTAATGCTACTTTGAAAAAATAATTTTTAAAAAATCCACGTCCCTTAATTTTGTGGAAAAATATTTTTTAAAAAATCCACGTCTAATGCTACTTTGAAAAAATAATTTTTAAAAAATCCACGTCCCTTAATTTTGTGGAAAAATATTTTTTAAAAAATCCACGTCTAATGCTACTTTGAAAAAATAATTTTTAAAAAATCCACGTCTAATGCTACTTTGAAAAAATATTTTTTAAAAAAATCCACGTCTAATGCTACTTTGAAAAAATATTTTTTAAAAATCCAAGTCTGCTGTTACTTTGAAAAAATATTTTTTTAAAAATCCACGTCTGCTGTTACTTTGAAAAAATATTTTTTTAAAAATCCACGTCTGTTGTTACTTTGAAAAAAATATTTTTTAAAAAATCAACGTCTGTTGTTACTTTGAAAAAAATATTTTTTAAAAATCCACGTCTGCTGTTACTTTGAAAAAATATTTTTTTAAAAATCCACGTCTGTTGTTACTATGAAAAAAAAAATTTTTGAAAAATCAACGTCTGTTGTTACTTTGAAAAAAATATATTTTTTTAAAACCAAGTCTGTTGTTAATTTTAAAAAAAAGTTTTTTTTTTTAAAAACCCATGTCTGTTGTTACTTTGAAAAATTTTTTTTTAAAAATCCGCGTCTGTTGTTACTTTGAAAAAAATATATGTTTAAAAATCCACGTCTGTTCTTACTTTGAAAAAAAATATTCTTTTAAAAATCAAACTCTGTTCTTACTTTGAAAAAAAAATATTTTTTTTAAAAATCTACGTCTGTTGTTACTTTGAAAAAAAAATTTTTTTAAAAACCCACGTCTGTTGTTACTTTGAAAAAAATATTTTTTAAAAAATCCACGTCTCCTATTTTTGTGGAAAAATATTTTTTAAAAAATCCACGTCTCCTATTTTTGTGGAAAAATATTTTTTTAAAAATCCACGGCTCTTAATTATGTGGAAAAATATTTTTTAAAAAATCCACGTCTCCTATTTTTGTGGAAAAATATTTTTTTAAAAATCCACGGCTCTTAATTATGTGGAAAAATATTTTTTAAAAATCCACGTCTGTTGTTAATTAAAAAAAATATTTTTTTAAAAAATCCACACCTGTTGTTACTTCGGAAAAGATATTTTTTAAAAAATCCACGTCTGTTGTAAATTAAAAAAATATTTTTTAAAAAATCCACGTCTGTTGATACTTTGATTTTTTTTTTAAATCCACAACTGTTGTTACTTTGAAAAAAAAATATTTTTTAAAAATCTACCTTTGTTGTTAATTATAAAAAATATTTTTTTAAAAAATCCCACTTTTTTGCTACTTTGAAAACGTTTTTTTTTTTTCTTTTATCTGTTGGTTCTTCTAAAAAAATAAAAAAATCCTTTGTTTGTCCTTTTGTTTTAAATCAACTCTTTATTTTCTTTTAGAAAAATAAAACAAAGTTTTTTTAATTAACGTCCATAACCTCCTGGCTGACCAGGTTGGCCATCATAACCACCACTGCCGCCGTAACCGCCATTGCCACCATAACCGCCATTTCCTCCACCATTACCGCCTGGTTGTCCAGGTTGTCCTGGGCCACCGCCATTTCCTCCGTTTCCACCATTACCTCCGCCTCCGCCACCACCATTTCCACCACCTCCCCCACCATTACCGCCAGGTTGCCCAGGGCTGCCACCATATCCACCACTGCCTCCATAGCCACCTGCTCCACCTGGAGCCCCTGACCGACCACCACCATATTGGCGTCTCACACGTACACCCTCAACATTTGGTCCCCGGGGATAGTCATGACCCAGCACCACTTAAAATAACAAAAACAAAAAAAGAGAAAATAATTAAATTTTTATCCTGACAATCTCGAACTTCATCTCGTGTCATACCTTCAGCACAAATTAGCCCCAACACGGCCAATAGACAACATGCAATCACCTGCCTCATTCTTTTGATTCTGATTTTCCAAACGGATCGTACCTGAGAACGTAGAGTCGGTTGCGGTGCATTTTTTGTTACATTTCTCGGGGGTTTTTATTTTCAGTGGATTTTAAGTGGATTCAGATAAATGCCACAACAAACAACCTACGGGCTATCAGTTTCAAACTTGGTTGTTGTTTTCTTGTTGTTGTTGTAACTATTTTACTGGAAAAGGGCATTGCTACAACTTGACAACACAGTCGTAATTGATGACCGTTTAAATTACAAATATTATTAAATGACTATTATTTAAATGACGATCTTGTTTTACAGTTTAAGGTAGGCAGATGTTGTTTTAATCTCTTTTCCATAAAAAATAGACATGGAACTAAAAAATGCAAAGAAGCAACAGGCGTGGATTTTTAAAAAATATTTTTTCAAAGTAACAACAAACGTGGATTTTTAAAAAATATTTTTTTCAAAGTAACAACAGACGTGGATTTTTAAAAAAATATTCTTTTCAAAGTAACAACAGGCGTGGATTTTTTAAAAATATTTTTTTTCAAAGTAACAACAGGTGTGGATTTTTAAATAAATATTTTATCAAAGTAACAACAGGCGTAGATTTTTTCAAAAAATATTTTTTCAAAGTAATAACAGACGTGGATTTTTTTTAAAAATATTTTTTCAAAGTAACAACAGACGTGGATTTTTTAAAAAAATATTTTTTCAAAGTAACAACGGACGTGGATTTTTAAAAAATATTTTTTCAAAGTAACAACAGGTGTGGATTTTTTAAAAAATATTTTTTTCAAAGTAAATACTGGCGTGGATTTTTTAAAAATTATTTTTTTAAAGTAACAACAGGTGTGGATTTTTTAAAAATTATTTTTTTAAAGTAACAACAGGTGTGGATTTTTTAAAAAATATTTTTTTCAAAGTAAATACTGGCTTGAATTTTTTAAAAATTATTTTTTTAAAGTAACAACAGGTGTGGATTTTTTAAAAATTATTTTTTTAAAGTAACAACAGACGTGGATTTTTTTTAAAAATTATTTTTCAAAGTAAGAACAGACGTGGATTTTTTAAAAAATATTTTTTCAAAGTAACAACAGAAGTGGATTTTTTAAATAGTTTTTTTTTAGAGCAAAAGTTTTGGATTTAACAAAAAATATTTTATCAAAGAAGCAAAAGACGTGGATTTTTCACAAATATTTTTCAAAGAGGCAACAGGCGTGAATTTTTAAAAAATATTTTTTTCAACGGAACAACAGACTTGGATTTTTTAAAAATATTTTATTAAGTTAGCAACAGACGTGGATTTTTTAAAAAATATTTTTTTAAATAACAACAGACGTGGATTTTTTAAAACATATTTTTTCAAAATAACAACAGATGTGGATTTTTTAAAAAAATATTTTTTCAAAGTAACAACAGACGTGGATTTTTAAAAAATATTTTTCAAAGTAACAACAGGTGTGGATTTTTAAAAAATATTTTTTCAAAGTAACAATAGTCGTGGATTTTTTAAAAGTATTTTTTTCTAAGTATCAAGAGGCTTGGATCTTTTAAAAATTATTTTTTCAAAGTAACAACAGGCGTGGGTTTTTTAAAAAATATTATTTTAAAGCTGCAACAGGCGTGGATTTTTTAAAAAATATTTTTTCAAAGTAACAACAGGCGTGGGTTTTTTAAAAATATTTTTTTTTTTTTTCAAAGTAGCAACAGGGGTGGATTTTTAAATAATATTTTTTCAAAGTAACAACAGGCGTGGATTTTTTAAAATATTTTTTTTAAAGTAACAACAGGTGTGGATTTTTTAAAAAATATATTTTTTAAAATAACAACAGTCGTGGATTTTTTAAAAATTATTATTTTTGAAGCAGCAACAGACTTGGATTTTTTAAAAAATATTTTTTTTCAAAGTAACAACAGAAGTGGATTTTTAAAAAAAATATTTTTTTCAAAGTAACAACAGGTGTGGATTTTTTCCACAAAAATAATTGACGTGGATTTTCTAAAAAATATTTTTCTACAAAAAAAATCGACAAGGATTTTTTATAAAATAATTTTCCGCAAAAATAAGAGAAGTGGATTTTTTAAAAAACATTTTTCCACAAAAATAATTGACGTGGATTTTCTAAAAAATATTTTTCCACAAAAATAATTAACGTGGATTTTTTTAAAAATATTTTTCCACAAAAGTAATTGACGTGGATTTTTTAAAAAATATTTTTCCAAAGCGACGTGGTTTTCTTACAAAAAAAAAATCAAAAAAAAAAAGAGACTTGGATATTTTACAAACAAAATTTAGTGTCATTTAGTAGTTTTCGTACAATTATGGTACAATTTCCAAAACCACCGCCAAATCTCAAACACAGATGCTATCAGTGATCGAAATATCGAAATTCAGAATTCTATTTCTATGCCTTTACCCGAATTTAGTACTTTTCGTAAAAATATGCGACGCATCTCCAAAGTACCACCAAATCTCAAACACAGACACCATCCGTAATATAAGTATCAAATTTCAGAATTTTATATATATACCTTTACCCGATACCAAATTTGGTACCTTTTAGTACTTTTCGAACAATTTTAGTATACATTTCCAAAACATCGCCAAATCTCAAACACTGATACCAACAGAGATCTCCATATTTGAGTATTCCAGCCCTATTCCTTCACCTAATGCCAAATTTAGTACCATCTAGTACTTTTCGAATAATTTTAGTACACATTTCCAAAAACTCAAACTACCTCAATCCCTTATACAAAAATAAACCTCAATACCAAATTTGAGTATTCCAGCCCTATTCCTTCACCCAATACCAAATCTCTCTCTGTATCACAAACCCACCGCCAAGAGCGACCCTAATACCAAATGTCTGATTTCTAGCACCGTTATGTCAACCCAATACCAAATTGCTACGCCTATCAAGCACTCTTGCATTTACTCTCACTTCAAATTTTAGAATTCTAGCTCCGGTCGGTTTGTCCAATACAAAGTATTCATTTTTAGTACATTTTCGTACTTTTCTTAACCTTTTGGTACGAATTTCCAAAACCCCTTTGCTACATCTACCTGCACACCGGTCTTGACACTCATTTTAAATTTATTTAGATTCTCATTCCCTTTGTCCAATACAAAGTATTTAATTTTTTCGTTCATTTAGTAGTACTTTTCGTACACTTTTAGTACGAATTTCCCAAAACCTAGCCATATCACACACCTACACACCTCGACTGACCCTCATGCAAAATTTCAAAATTTTATCTTCAGCCGTTTCTTGTTGACGTTGATTTTTATTTATTTTGAGATATTCCACTGACCATATCTCATAGACGCCTAAAAGTATGCTTTGAATTATAGAAATACTCAATGACATTTGTGGGGTAGCTAAATGCCAGCTCATTCTTTACACAAAAACCAGTCTTCCGTATTATCCAATAGCCATCCATTAGTCTTGCAAGCGCATTGAGGAAAAATATTTTCACAGCTGGCGATTACAAGCAATTCGCCAGCCCTGCTGTTTTCGCAACAATTAATTGGAAAATATTTGCCCAACGAGACAATGCCTTGTGAAAAACAAAAAAAAAAATAACTATTTCAATATTAGATCTAATTCCTATAAAAAACTGTTCAATAAAATAGTATAAAACAAGCAATGATAACTGGATGAGGCAATTCCAGTTCTTCCGATTCTCCGAGGAAAGTTCAATAAATTTTCATTTCCAAAGAAAAAAACAAAAAAAATGAAGTCCTTCCTTTGTTTCATTGCCCTGGTGGTGGCCATTTCAAGTAAAGGCAAAAAAAAAAAGATTTTTTTTTCAAAATTAATTTGAAATTCTAATTTTCTTAAAAAAAAAAAAAAAAAAAAAAAAAAAAAAAGATTTTTTTTTCAAAATTAATTTGAAATTCTAATTTTCTTCCAGTTTCCCCCTGTGAGAGCAATGTTGTCGACTATGAGGCCGACACCTATGACTACTACTACGAACAGGAAGAGGGTGGCGATGTAGTGGATTATAGTGCCGGTGGCAGCGTTGATTACAACGAGGAATGGTGGAACTGGGACATTTTCGATTGGGAATGGTTGGTGAATTTCAATGTCCAACAGGGACCCGAAGAGGAGGGACTCCACCACGTTGGCCCTCACGAACCCCATCACCATCATGAACATGATGGTCATGTGTCCCGTCCCAGACTACATCGTCCCGAAGTAGCCGTTGCCTAAGGCATTTTTACAGCTTTCTTTTACTAGCGATCAATAAATAAAAAGGCATCTTAAGAAAAAATTAACAAGGGTCAGTCTTTTTGGAAACTTGTACCAAAAGGGTACGAAAAGTACTAAAATGTACTAAAAATACGTACATATCGGACACATGGGAAAAGCTAGAATTTGGAATGAAATTTGAAAAGAAAGTTGTTGGCAGATGTACCAAAGGGGTTTTCTTTTTTGGAAATTCGAACTTTAAGATTACGAAAAGTTCTAAAATGGTACTAAACTTTTAAAAATGGTACCATTTTGGTACAATGTGGACGAAGAGAGCTTGAAAAACTTGAAATTTGGTGGCAGAATCAAGGTTGGAAAGGAAATTTGGTACACGAAGTTTTTTTTTTTTTTTTTGGAAATGTGTGCTAAGTGTGCAAACTGTACTAAATGGTACTAAATTTGAAAAAGTTTGGTTTGGGGTGAACGGATAAAGCTGGATTTTTGAAATTTTCTGTTGGGGTCCCTGTTGGTGGTAGGTTTGTGATAAAGAGGTGATTTTGGAAATACGTGGCACAGGTGCACGAAAAGTGCCAAATGGTACTTTTTTGGTACAAAAATATTTTTAATAAAAAAATATTTTTAATAAAAGCCACGCCTTTTAAAATTCTCCAAAAATATTTTTAATGAAAGCCACTCCTTTTAAAATTCTCCAAAAATATTTTTAATAAAATCCACGCCCTTTAAAATTCTCCAAAAATATTTTTAATGAAAGCGACGCCTTTTAAAATTCTCCAAAAATATTTTTAATAAAATCCACGCCTTTTAAAATTCTCCAAAAATATTTTTAATAAAATCCACGCCTTTTAAAATTCTTCAAAAATCTTTTTAGTAAAAGCCACGCCTTTTAAAATTCTCCAAAAATATTTTTAATAAAAGCCAAGCCTTTAAAAATTCTCCAAAAATATTTTTAATAAAATCCACGCCCTTTAAAATTCTCCAAAAATATTTTTAATGAAAGCCACGCCTTTTAAAATTCTCCAAAAATATTTTTAATAAAAACCACGCCTTTTAAAATTCTCCAAAAATATTTCTTAATAAAAACCACGCCTTTTAAAGTTCTTAATAAATATTTTTAATAAAATCCAAGCCTTTTAAAATTCTTAAAAAATATTTTTAATAAAAGCCAAACCTTTTAAAATTCTTAAAAAATATTTTTAATAAAAACCACGCCTTTTAAAATTCTTAATAAATATTTTTAATAAAAATCACGCCTTTTAAAATTTTTAAAAAATACATTTAATAAAAACCACGCTTTCTAAATTCTTAAAAAATATTTTTTAATAAAAACCATGCCTTTTAAAATTCTTGAAAAATATTTTTTAATAAAAACCATGCCTTTTAAAGTTTTAAAAAATATTTTTTTATAAAAACCACGCCTTTTAAAATTCTCCAAAAATATTTTTAATAAAATCCACGCCTTTTAAAATTCTTAAAAAAATATTTTTAATAAAATCCACACCATTTAAAATTCTTCAAAAATATTTTTAATAAAATCCACGCCTTTTAAAATTCTCCAAAAATATTTTTACAGAAAGCGACGCCTTATAAAATTCTCCAAAAATATTTTTAATGAAAGCCACGCCTTTAAAAATTCTCCAAAAATATTTTTAATAAAAGCTACGTCTTTTAAAATTCTCCAAAAATATTTTTAATAAAAGCTACGCCTTTTAAAATTCTCCAAAAATATTTTTAATAAAATCCACGACTTTTAAAATTCTCCAAAAATATTTTTAATGAAAGCCACGCCTTTTAAAATTCTCCAAAAATATTTTTAACAAAAGCCACGCCTTTTAAAATTCTCCAAAAATATTTTTAATGAAAGCCACGCCTTTTAAAATTCTTCAAAAATATTTTTAATGAAAGCCACGCCTTTTAAAATTCTCCAAAAATATTTTTAATGAAAGCCACGCCTTTTAAATTCTCCTAAAATATTTTTAATAAAATCCACGCCTTTTAAAATTCCTCAAAAATATTTTTAATAAAAGCCACGCCTTTTAAAATTCTCCAAAAATATTTTTAATAAAAGCCACGCCTTTTAAAATTCTCCAAAAATATTTTAATAAAAACCACGCCTTTTAAATTTTTTAAAAAATATTTTTAATAAAAACCACGACTCTTAAAGTTGTCACAAAATATTTAAAATAGAAACCACGCCTCTTAAAGTTGTCAGAAGTTGTCCATATTCGTACGAAAAGTACTAAATGGTACTAAACTTGGTATTGGGTACAGGGACAGAGCTGGAATCCTCAAATTTGCTATTGAGGCTTCTGTTGGTATCAGTGTTTGAGATTTGGCGATGGTTTAAAAAATGCGTTCTATATTTTTACGAAAAGTACTAAATGGTACTAAATTTGTTATTGGATGAAGGGTTAGAAATAAAATTCTGAAAACTGATATTTTGGATAACTGAGGGTATCTGGGTGTGATATTTAGTAACTGTGTCCTATTTGAGTACGAAAAGTACCCAATGGGTACTAAATTTGCCGTTGAGTTAAGGTTTCTGTTGTGTTGCAAATGTTTGTTATGGTCTCTGAAAAGAGATTCTCACCCCACCCCTCTAATATATTCCCAAAACGTATGACAAAATTTCGCTTTTTGCTAATATTTATTCTACATGGCAAAAAATTCACATCGTTACAGGACATCAAAATTTTCGAAAGATTGAAAAAAACCTTTGTTCAATTATTCCTGAACAGGTGCAGCAGCAGCTTCATGAGCTGGTTCATTTTGTGGTTTGCCAAATCTATGGAACCATTGTCCAAGCCATCCCCAATCGAAGCCACCGTCATTTTGATCACCCGAACCGGAGGAGCTGCCACCGCCTCCATTGTTGTCACTCCAGCCATAGCCATAGCTATTGTCACCATGATGTTCATAGTGATAGCCACCATCGGGACCGGATTCACCACCCGAGCCATCTTCAGAGAGGACGGCTGGAAAGGGAATAAACATAAATTTTAGATTTGTTGGAGAAATAAAAACTAAAATCCTTTTCTTACCCTCAAACATCAGGGCCACCACCAGGGTAACCAATAGAATTGTAAACTTCTGCTTCATATCGCCAGTTGGATTTTCACTTGATTGATCAATATTGTTTCCATATCTCAGGGGAGATATTTATATCACTAATTTCAAACCACAGATATTTACAGGTGTCATAACATGTTCACAAATATTTTATTTGTTTGAAATTATAAAACCAAGTTCAAATGTACGACAGCCAGAACACCTGTGAAAATATGTTTTTCTATTTTTATTCAAAGAAAATAATGCGAAGCGGAAAATTTTCTAAAAATAATTTCCGTGGCTTGAAATAAAAATCAAGAGGAGCAACATTTTTTTGTTTTCCCTTTACAATTGTGAATTTATTTGTTTTTATTTAAAGCATACCTTGAGGCGTTAATTCATAAACACGGGGAGAGATATTTTCTTTTCATGACTCAAATTATTTTTTTTTTCTGAAAACCACGCATTTTAAAATTATGAAAAAATATTTTTAATAAAAGCCACGCCTTTTAAAATTCTTAAAAAATATTTTTAATAAAATCGACGCATTTTAAAATTCTAAAAAAATATTTTTAATAAAAGCCACGCCTTTTAAAATTCTTAAAAAATATTTTTAATAAAATCGACGCATTTTAAAATTCTAAAAAAATATTTTTAATAAAAACCACGCCTTTTACAATTCTTTAAAAATATTTTTAATAAAAACCACCCTTTTAAAATTCTTTAAAAATATTTTTAATAAAAACCACGCCTTTTAACATTTTTAAAAAATATTTTTAATAAAATCGACGCATTTTAAAACTCTAAAAAAATATTTTTAATAAAAACCACGCCTTTTAAAATTCTCCAAAAATATTTTTAATGAAAGCCACGCCTTTTAAAATTCTTCAAAAATATTTTTAATAAAATCCACGCCTTTTAAAATTTTCCAAAAATATTTTTAATAAAAACCACGCCTTTTAAAATTTTTAAAAAATATTTTTACTAAAATCCATGCCTTTTAAAATTCTTAAAAAATATTTTTAATGAAAGCCACGCCTTTTAAAATTCTTCAAAAATATTTTTAATAAAATCCACGCCTTTTAAAATTTTCCAAAAATATTTTTAATAAAATCCACGCCTTTTAAAATTTTCCAAAAATATTTTTAATACAATCCAAGCCTTTTAAAATTCTTCAAAAATATTTTTAATAACAGCCACGCCTTTTAAAATTCTCCAAAAATATTTTTAATGAAAGCCACGCCTTTTAAAATTCTCCAAAAATATTTTAAATAAAATCCACGCCTTTTAAAATTCTTCAAAAATATTTTTAATAACAGCCACGCCTTTTAAAATTCTCCAAAAATATTTTTAATGAAAGCCACGCCTTTTAAAATTCTCCAAAAATATTTTAAATAAAATCCACGCCTTTTAAAATTCTTCAAAAATATTTTTAATAAAAGCCACGCCTTTTAAAATTCTCCAAAAATATTTTTAATAAAATCCACGCCTTTTAAAATTCTCCAAAAATATTTTTAATGAAAGCCACGCATTTTAAAATTCTCCCAAAATATTTTAAATAAAAGCCACGCCTTTTAAAATTCTCCAAAAATATTTTTAATAAAAGCCACGCCTTTCAAAATTCTCCATAAATATTTTTAATGAAAGCCACGCCTTTTAAAATTCTCCCAAAATATTTTAAATAAAAGCCACGCCTTTTAAAATTCTCCAAAAATATTTTTAATAAAATCAACGCCTTTTAAAATTCTCCAAAAATATTTTTAATGAAAGCCATACCTTTTAAAATTCTTAAAAAATATTTTTACTAAAAACCATGCCTTCTAAAATTCTTAAAAAATATTTTTACTAAAATCCATGCCTTTTAAAATTCTTAAAAAATATTTTTACTAAAATCCAGGCCTTTTAAAATTCTTAAAAAATATTTTTACTAAAAACCATGCCTTTTAAAATTCTTAAAAAATATTTTTAATAAAAACCACGCCTTTTAAAATTCGTAAAAAATATTTAAAAAAAAACACAATTTTTAAAATTTGTAAAAAATATTTTTAATAAAAACCACGCCTTTTAAAACTCTGAAAAAATATTTTTAATAAAAACCACGCCCTTTAAAATTCTTAAAAAATATTTTTAATAAAAACCACGCCTTTTAAAACTCTGAAAAAATATTTTTAATAAAAACTACGCCCTTTAAAATTCTTAAAAAATATTTTTAATAAAAACCACGCCTTTGAAAAATATTTGTAATAAAAACCACGTCTCTAGAAAATATTTTTAACAAGAACCACGCCACTTGAAAATATTTTTAAATAAAAAACCTCCATGTCTGTCCAAAGCACTGTGCAGAGCATTTAATTTCGGCCTAAAAGTATGCAACACATTTTAAATTGAGTGTTACTTTCATTGCTCATAGATTTTTCGCCATATAAAGGTCTTGGCCAATTCCTTGACTTAATACCAAAAACAAATATATTTTTACAAGTGTTTTCATTTATAATTGTTCACTTGGCCATATGATTTCAAACAATAATCGATTCGAAAGAAAAAATATTTACAAAACTCACAAAAGGAATTGAAATGTAATATTATGGCAATAATGAAACGAATTATATATACTTAACGCCTGATATATTTTCAAACATCCAACTGGCAATGTAGATTTAAAATATAAAGGCTGTATTGAATAAATTTTTGCTGTATCAAATTTCGGGATTTTTGTTAAAAAATATTTTTTGGAGAATTTTAAAAGGCCTGGATTTTATTAAAAATATTTTTGGAGAATTTAAAAAGGCGTGGATTTAATTAAAAATAGTTTTGGCGACTTGAAAAAGGCTTGAATTTTATTAAAAATGTTTTGAAGAACTTTAAAAGGCCTGGATTTTATTAAAAATATTTTTGAAGAATTTTAAATGGCGTGGATTTTAATAAAAGTATTTTTGGAGAATTGTAAAAGGCTTGGATTTCAAAAAAAAATATTTTTGGAGATTTTTAAAAGGCGTGGATTTTATTAAAAATATTTTTAAAGAATTTTAAAAGGCGTGGATTTTATTAAAATTTTTTTGGAGAATTTTAAAAGGCGTGGATTTTATTAAAAATATTTTTAAAAGGCCTGGATTTTATTAAAAATATTTTCGGAGAATTTTAAAAGGCGTGGATTTTATTAAAAATATTTTTGGAGAATTTTAAAAGGCTTGGATTTTATTAAAAATATTTTTGGAGAGTTTCAAAAGGACTGGATTTTATTAAAAATATTTTTGGAAAATTTTAAAAGGCCTGAATTTTATTAAAAATATTTTTGGAGAATTTTAAAAGGCTTGGATTTTATTAAAAATATTTTTGAAGAATTTTAAAAGGCGTGGTTTTCATTAAAAATATTTTTGGAGAATTTTAAAAGGCGTGGTTTTTATTAAAAATATTTTTGGAGAATTTTAAAAGGCCTGGATTTTATTAAAAATATTTTTTAAGAATTTTAAAAGGCGTGGTTTTTATTAAAAATATTTTTAAGAATATTAAAAGGCGTAAATTTTATTAAAAATATTTTTGGAAAATTTTAAAAGGCGTGGTTTTTTATTAAAAATATTTTTTTAAGAATTTTAAAAGGCGTGGAAATATTCCCATTTTTTATCTTTTTATGGAAATAAATGATTTTTGAAGGTTTATTTGGATCAAATATTTCCGGTATTTAAATTGGAATTTTTAGATTTTTAATTGTCCAAACAATGTAATTTGTGACACTTAATGCACGGTGGAGTTTAACGCGATGATGAAGTCACGTCATCAAAATAGTTTGTTGAAAAAAAAAAAAAAATTCAGCGTTTTCTCGACACAAAACGCATCAGGGCAAATTGCGTGTAGCGTTTGGAACAACACATTGACACACGTGCGCCATTAGCGTGTAATAGTTTCATTTCTATGAACTTTGATAAAAAGCAAAATGGTGTAAATAATATATTGAAAATGTTTATTTCTAATACATTTTCAACTTGACCTCCCACAATACCTCTTTCCCATAAAAATCCCTGACATCCAAAAAAATATCACTTATCACATTTTGCATTTCACCCTGAGGCTATCATTAAATTATCATAAATTTTGAATATTCTCACAGTTAAAAATACAACGTAAAAACCGCAAAAGAAACATTCAAACTAACAATTTTATGTGACGTAGCGGGGCCGCTCACAACGATTCCCTCCACATTAACAAACCAATTAATTTTATTATTTTTGTATTTTAGATTACTACTTCGAAAATTTATTTGAAATAAGAGAGAGAAAAAAATTAAGGCAATTTAAACGTGATGAGTAACTAAGTGGTGGGGTTCTAGAAGTCTTAGATCAAATTAGGTAGATACGAATTTAAAGCAAAAACAAACATGGCTTACTCCCTTTCAAATTCTCTAATAGCCTAGATTTAATTTCACAAACTTGTGACTCAGATGTTCAAATTTAAAACAAAAAGATGGGAGTACTCACAAAATATTTTTGTAGGAACATTCAGAACATTCAGTAAAAATATAAATATTTTGTAAAGAATTTTAGAGGCGTGTTTTTTTATAAAATAAATCTGAAAATTTTAATAAGCATATTTTTATGAAAGATATTTTTTAAAAAATTTTAAGAAACTTTGTTTTTATTATTTTTTAAAAACCTTAAAAAATTTATTTTTATTAAATATATTTTTAAGAATTTAAAATGATGTGGTTTTTATTCAAAATATCTTTAAGAGATGTGTTTTTTATTCAAAATATCTTTAAGAGGCGTGGTTTTTATTAAAAACATTTTAAAGAGGCTTTGTTTTTATTAAAAATATTTTTAAGGGGCGTGGTTTTTATTAAAATATTTTTAAGAGGCGTGTTTTTTTTTCAAAATATTTTTAAGAGGCGTGGCTTTTATTCAAAATATTTTTAGGGGGCGTGGATTTTATTCAAAATATTTTTAAGGGACGTGTTTTTATTCAAAATATTTTTAAGAGGCGTGGTTTTTATTCAAAATATTTTTAAGGGGCGTGGATTTTATTGAAAATATGTTTAAGAGGCGTGGTTTTCATTCAAAATATTTTTAGGGGGTGTGGATTTTATTCAAAATATTTTTAAGGGCGTGGTTTTTATTCAAAAAAGGCGTGGTTTTTATTAAAAAATATTTTTAAGAGGCGTGGTTTTTATTACAAATATTTTTAAGGAGCATGGTTTTTATTAAAAATACTTTTTAGAGGCGTGGTGTCATTAAAAAATATTTTTAGGAGGCGTAGTTTTTATTAAAAATATTTTTAGGAGGCGTAGTTTTTATTAAAAATATTTTTTAAGAAATTAAAAAGGCGTTGTTTTCATTAAAAATATTTTTAGGAGGCGTGGTTTTTATTAAAAATATTTTTTATGAATTTAAAAAGGCGTAGTTTTTATTAAAAATATTTTTTAGGAATTTAAAAAGGCGTAGTTTTTATTAAAAATATTTTTTAAGAAATTAAAAAGGCGCGGTTTTTATTTAGAATATATCTTTAAAGGCGTGGTTTTTATTAAAAAAAAAATAATTTTTAAAGGCGTGGTATTTATTAAAAACATTTGTTTAAGTCGTGGTTTTTATTAAAAATATTTTTTTAAGAATTTAAAAGGGCGGAGTTTTTAATTAAATATATATTTTAGGAATTTTGAAAAATTACGTTTTTATTAAAACTATTTTTTAAAAAAATTAAAATTGCTTGGTTATATCCAAAATATTTTTAAGAGGCTTGATTTTTTTTTAATATATTTAAAATACTTAAGAGGCTTGGTTTCTATTAAAAATATTTTTAAGAGGCGTGGTTTTTATTCAAAATGTTGTTTTTCATTAAAAAATATTTTGAGAGCTTTTATTTTTTTTTTTTTTTTTTTTTTTTTTTGTTTAAAAATATTTTTTAATTCCATTTTTTATATATTTTAGTTTTCTTAATTTTTTTTAATTCGATTTTTTATATATTTTAAGTTTTATTTTATTAAATATATCTTTTAATTTTTTTTATTTTGTTTGTTATGTATTTTTATTTTTTTTTTTTCATTTTTAATATTTTTTGGAAAATTAAAAAAAACCGTATTAAAGATATTTTTATTTAATTAAAATTTCCTTTTTATTTTATTAAAAATATATATTTTATTTCTTTTATTATTAAAAATATTTGTTCTTCTTTGATTTTATTATATTTCTATTATTGTATTTTTTATTATTTATTTTTTTTATTTATTAAAAATAGTTTCTAGTTATTTTTTATTTTCAATATATTTTTAATTTTTATTTTATTAGAAATATTTACATTTTTTAATTACTATAATTTTTTTGTTTTTTTATTTTATTAAAATGTTTTTTTTTTTTAATTTTTTATTTTATTTTTGACTTATTTTTTCAATTAAAAAAATGATTAATAAATTATTTATTATTAAAAAAAGTATTCTATTAATATTTATTTTTCATTTCATAAAAAATATATTTTCTTATTTTAAGTTATTTAAAATATATTTTCTTTAATTTTATTATATAATTAAGATTGACGGGAATTTATTTAGTATTTTATTTTTTTAATAAAAATATTTTTAAATTATTCTTAAGTTTATTAAAATTATCTTTTCTGTTTTATTTTCAATATTGTTATTTTATTTAAAAATATATTTTTTTATTGTATAAAAAAAATCATTTATATTATTAAAAATATTTTCTCGTCTTTAGTTTTATTACAAATATTTTGTTTATGTATAATTAAGATTGGTGGGGATTTTTGTAAATATTTCTTATTATTTTTTTTATAAAAATATTTTTATTATTTTTGTTTTTTTTTTCATGTGATTATTTATTAAACATATTTACATTTCTATGTTACTAATTACTTACTTGCTATATTACTATTTTTTTATTTTATTAGAATGGTCTTTTGTGTATTAAAAACAGTTCCTTGTTTAAAATAATTATTTGTTAAAAAATATATTTTATTATTATTTTTTAAACACATTTTTATTTTATAAAAAATATTTTACAAAAAGTTTTTTGTCATAGAAGTTAGGTATTCCCTGCCTTACCCCCTGGTAAACATTACCATCGTTCTCCACCAATAAACAAAAGTTGTCTTTATAAAAACAACAATAAAGGGATTAAGCCCGATCATTTTACAACAGCAAAAAATATTTTTTATTTAATTTAAAATATTTATTTTTAAATTTATTTAAAGTATCTTTTATTTTTTTTTTAATTTTAATATGTTTTATTTAAATTATTTTTTTTTTTAGTTTTTATTTTATTAAAAATATTTATAAATTAATATTTGCTAAAAAAATATTTTGTTATTACTATTTAAATACTTTTTTATTTTATAAGAATATTTTTTAATTTTTTTAAATTTATTTAAAATATCTTTAAAATTTTGTACTTTATTTTTATATTTTCTTAGTAAAAATATTTATTAACTCTTTTTATTTTTTTAATCTGCTTAAAATATCTTTTAATTTTTTTTAATTTTAATATTTTTTATTTAAAATATTTTTTTAGTTTTTATTATATTAAAAATATTTATAAATAATTATTTGTTAAAAACTATTTTATTATTTTTATATAAATACTTTTTTTATTTTATAAAAATATTTTTTTTATTTAATTTAAAACATTTTTATTTATCATAAATATTTCTTATTTTTTATTTTCAATATATTTTATTGATTTTTTTTAATTTTTTATTAAAAATGATTATAAATAATTATTTATTAAAAAAGTATTTTGTTATTATATTTTAAATACTTTTTTATTTAATAAAAATATTTTTTTATGTTTTTTTTTTTAATTATTTAAAATATCTTTAAATTTTTTATTTTCAATATTTTTTTAGTTTTTTGGTTTTGTTTAATTAAAAATATTTATAAATAATTGTTTGCTAAAAAAAATATTTTGTTTATTACTATTTAAATACTTTTCTATTTAATAAAAATATTTTTTTCTCTTTCATTTAAAATATTTTTTATAATTTTTTATTTATAAAAATTATATTTTAATATTTTTAATTTTGATATTTTTTATTATTTTTTTTTTAATTTTTATTTTATTAAAAATGTTCCATTTTCCACGAATACCCAGGGTCGTGCTAAAAAAATATTTTGTTACTATTATTTATATACTTTTTTATTTTATAAAAATATTTTTTTTAATTTTTTTATTTCATTTAAAATATTTTAATTTTTTAATTTATTTAAAATATCTTTTAGTTTTTTTTTTCAATATTTTTTTTATTTTAAATATTTTTTTATTTTATTAAAAATATTTAAGAATAATTATTTATTAAAAAAAAATATTTTGTTATTATTATTTAAATACTTTTCTATTTAATAAAAATATTTTTTTTATGTTTTTTTAATTATTTTAAATATTTCTAAATTTTTTTATTTTTATATTTTTTAGTAAAAATATTTTTTTATTATTTTTTATCAAAAATTATTATTTTAATTTTGTTTATTTTTTTAATTTATTTAAATTATCGTTCACTTTTTTATTTTTAATATTTTTTATTTAAAATATTTTTTTTAGTTTTTATTTTATTACAAAATATTTATGAATAATTATTTATTAAAAAAAAAATTGTTATTGTTATTTGAATACTTTTTTATTTAATAAAAATCTGTTTTATTTTTTGTTTAATTATTTAAAATATCTTTAATTTTTTTTATTTTTTTATATTATTTTTAGTAAAATTTTTTTTTATTATTTTTTATCAAAAATTATTTATTTAATTTTCTATTTTTTTTTAATTTATTTAAATTATCTTTTATTTTTTTTATTTCTAATATTTTTTATTTAAAATATTTTTTTTAGTTTTTATTTTATTAAAAAATATTTATAAATAATTATTTGTCAAAAAAATTCTTTGTTATTATTATTTAAATACTTTTTTATTTTATAAAAATATTTTTTATTTTTTTTTTATTTCATTTAAAATATTTTTTATATATTTTTAATAAATTAATTAATTAATTTTTAATAAATTAAATATATTTTAATTTTTTTTTAATTTTGATATTTTTTATTAAAAAATATTTTTTTAATTTTTTTAAAATATCTTTTGATTTTTTTATATTTAATGTTTTTTATTTAAAATATTTTTTTTTAGTTTTTATTTTATTAAAATATTTATAAATAATTGTTTGTCAAAAAAAAATCTTTTATTACTATATTTTTAAATACTTTTTATTTCATAAAAATGTTTTTATTTTTTTTTTTTCTTTTTTCATTAAAAATATTCTTAATATTTTTTTTAAATTTATTTAAAATATCTTTTAATTTTTTAATTTTTAAAATTTTTTATTAAAAATATTTTTAAAAATTTTATTTTATTAAAATTATTTTTATTCCATTTTCCATGAATACCCCTAATATTTACTTTGCCCCAAAAATTTAACACTTCAATTTCCTTCCTAGCACGATGACGGAATACATCAAAATACTCTCTTACAACAACAGCGACACCAACAACAACATGTTTTGTTTACAAGCAATACAGTGCAGTGCATCATCATCTACCTGAAGCTCAGCTGTTTCCCACCTACCCTCCGGCTTGTCACCTCCCCCGAAAATTCGGACAAATGAATTTAATTTGTCAAACCACAAAAATGAGTCAGGCTTAAAATCATGAAATTCGCCACCGGCCCATACCAGTCGCTAAACGACGTCAAACAAGTTAACATGCTAACGTTAACACCAGCGTTCAGTCTGTTGGGAAGCGTTGTGCTGGCGAGTCGAATTATAATGAGTTCAGGTAAGACGCAATAAACCGAAGATTTTGGGAAAAGAAATAATTTTTTTTTTGGTTTTCTTTCATAGGAACAGGTCAAAATGGCTGGGGTAATACGGGGGCCAGTTCATGGTCATCGTCAAGTTCGAGTGGCGCACCCGGACAACCACCCCAAAACGATTTCAGTTACAGCTATGGCGGTGTAGATGCCAATGGTGTGCCCTATGGTGGCTATGGCGGTAATGGAGGATTCCACATCAATGTAAATGATGCCCAGGGTCGTAGCCATACCTATAGTGGTGGTAATCCCACAGGTTTCGCGGGAGGTCCAGGTTTTAATGGAGTTCCACCCCAACCGGGCCAACCTGGTTATCCGGGCCCCTTCAGTTACTCCACCTCCAATACGCAATATAATCGTGGACCTGATGGCCGTCCCTATGGAAACTCTTCCTCATCCTCTGCCTGGTCTTCGGCCTCAGCCTGGAGTACTTTCTATGTGATTGCCCTGTTCTCCCACTATGTTATGATGAAGTTTTGAAAATTTTTTGAATGTTACTGTGATAAATTGTTGATTTTTGTGAAAATATAAAATAAATGTTCGAAATTCCAATGAGATTTGAAATCTGGTGGGCAGTGATTAGCTGAAATTATATTTAAATGGAGAGCCATTAATGCTTCGTGAGCTATGACTTAGCGATTATTTGGTGGAATCATCATCATTTTAAATGGAAATGCGGGGGAGAGGAGAAGAGAGAAAAAATTAGTCATTCTCACGGCGAGAGCGAAAATTTGAATTTTTCAAAGAAATTAATTTTTGGATATTTAAAAAAAAATTCTGGAGGACTATCAGAGCCACAAACGTGGATTTTTAAAGAATTTTTCGAAAGTGGATTTTTTAAAAAAATTTTCTAGTGGACTATCAGAGCCCCAAACTTGGATTTTTTAAAGAATTTTTCAAGAGGTCCAAAAGAGCCAAGAAACGTGGATTTTTTAAAGAATTTTTCAAGAGGTCCAAAAGAGCCACAAACGTGGATTTTTTAAAGAATTTTTCAAGAGGTGCAAAAGAGCCACAAACGTGGATTTTTTATAAAATTTTCAAGAGGTGCAAAAGAGCCACAAACGTGGATTTTTTAAAGAATTTTTCTAGAGGACCATCAGAAGCCACAAACGTGGATTTTTTAAAGAATTTTTCTAGAGGACCATCAGAAGCCACAAACGTGGATTTTTTAAAGAATTTTTCAAGAGGTCCAAAAGAGCCACAAACGTGGATATTTTAAAGAATTTTTCAAGAGGTCCAAAAGAGCCACAAACGTGGATTTTTTAAAGAATTTTTCAAGAGGTCCAAAAGAGCCACAAACGTGGATTTTTTAAAGAATTTTTCAAGAGGTCCATCAGAAGCCACAAACGTGGATTTTTTAAAGAATTTTCCTAGAGGACTATCAGAGCCACAAACGTGGATTTTTTAAAGAATTTTTCTAGAGGACCAAAAGAGACACAAACGTGGATTTTTTAAAGAATTTTTGTAGAGGACTATCAGAGCCACAAACGTGGATTTTTTAAAGAATTTTTGTAGAGGACCAACAGAGCTAAAAACGTGGACTTTTTAAAGAATTCTTCTAGAGGACTTTCAGAGCCATAAACGTGGATTTTTTAAAGAATTTTTCTAGAGGACTATCAGAGCCACAAACTTGGATTTTTTAAAGAATTTTTCTAGAGGACTATCAGAGCCACAAACGTGGATTTTTTTAAGAAATTCTCTAGGGGACTTTCAGAACCACAAACGTGGATTTTTTTAAGAATTTTTCTAGAGCCACAAACGTGGATTTTTTAAAGAATTTTCCTAGAGGACTATCAGAGCCACAAACGTGGATTTTTTAAAGAATTTTTCTAGAGGACCAAAAGAGACACAAACGTGGATTTTTTAAAGAATTTTTGTAGAGGACTATCAGAGCCACAAACGTGGATTTTTTAAAGAATTTTTGTAGAGGACCAACAGAGCTAAAAACGTGGACTTTTTAAAGAATTTTTTCTAGAGGACTATCAGAGCCATAAACGTGGATTTTTTAAAGAATTTTTCTAGAGGACCATCAGAACTGCAAACGTGGATTTTTTAAGGAATTTTTCTAGAGGATCATCAGAAGCCACAAACGTGGATTTTTTAAATAATTTTTCTAGAGGACTAATAGAGCCACAAAAGTGGATTTTTAAAGAATTTTTCTATAGGTCTATCAGAGCCACAAACGTGGATTTTTTAAAGAATTTTTCTAGAGGACTACTAGAGCCACAAACGTGGATATTTTAAAGAATTTTTCTAGAGGTCTATCAGAGCCACAAACGTGGATTTTTTTAAAGATTTTTTGTAGAGGACTATCAGAGCCACAAACGTGGATTTTTTAAAGAATTTTTCTAGAGGACTAGCAGAGCCACAAACGTGGATGTTTTAAAGAATTTTTCTAGAGGACTATCAAAGCCACAAACGTGGATTTTTTAAAGAATTTTTCTAGAGGACTATCAGAGCCACAAACGTGGAATTTTTTAAAGAATTTTTCTAGAGGACTATCGGAGCCACAAATGTGGCTTAAAGAATTTTTCTAGAGGACTATCAGGTCCTCTACAAAAATTCTTTAAAAAATTCTTTCTAGAGCCACAAACGTGGATTTTTTAAAGATTTTTTCTAGAGGGCTATCAAAACCACAAACGTGGATTTTTTAAAGAATTTTTCCAGAGGACTATCAGAGCCACAAACGTGGATTTTTAAAGAATTTTCTAAAAGACTATCAGAGCCCCAAGCGTGGATTTTTTAAAGAATTTTTCTAGGGAGCCACAAACGTGGATTTTTTAGAGAATTTTTCTAGAGGACCATCAGAAGCCACAAACGTGAATTTTTTAAAGAATTTTTCTAGGGAGCCACAAACGTGGATTTTTTAGAGAATTTTTCTAGAGGACCATCAGAAGCCACAAACGTGGATTTTTTAGAGAATTTTTCTAGAGGACCATCAGAAGCCACAAACGTGGATTTTTTAAAGAATTTTTCTAGAGGACTGTCAGAGCCACAAACGTGGATTTTTTAAAGAATTTTTCTGGGGGACTATCAGAGCCACAAACGTGGATTTTTTAAAGAATTTTTCCAGAGGACTATCAGAGCCACAAACGTGGATTTTTTAAAGAATTTTTCCAGAGGACTATCAGAGCCACAAATGGGGATTTTTTTAAAGAATTTTGCTAGAGGACTTTTGGAGCCACAAACGTGGATGTTTTAAAGAATTTTTCTAGAGGGCTATCAGAGCCGCAAACGTGGATTTTTTTAAAGAATTTTTCAGAAGGACTCAAACGTGGATTTTTTAAAGAATTTTTCAGAAGGACTCAAACGTGGATTTTTTAAAGATTTTTTCTAGGGGACTATCAGAGCCACAAACGTGGATTTTTAAAGAATTTTTTCTAGAGGACTATTAGAGCCCCAAGCGTGGATTTTTTAAGGAATTTTTCTAGATCCCCATGTGTGGATTTTAAATTTTTATTATTTTTAATCTCTTATATTTATATTTATTTTTTGGCACATTTTTTTTCGAACTCATATCCTTCCCAAAACCGGCCTTAACAATTCGCCAGATTCTCAATGATTTTGGTATAAATCTCAATGCCACGCAAATAGACATCAGCTTGCAGAAATTCATCATGATCATGTAACAATACGGGGGTATTGTTCATGGGAGAGAAACCCAGTGCGGGAATGCCAACCTGGCGGATGTAACGGCTATCAGTGCCGCCGGTAAAGATTTGGGGTTTCACTTTGAGAGTCCTGGAAAAATAACAAAATTTTATAAAAACAGTTAAATTTGCCAATTTAAAATTTTTGAAATTACAATTCATCTGCTGCCGCCTTGAACGCCACCCAAAAGGGATTGCTATCATCGGTGGATGTGGGTGGAACACGTGGACGTTTTTGGTCATAGGTCAAATTGATATCGCCACCGGCCTCTTCACACCATTTGTGGAGCTAAGAAGAGATAATAAAAAAAAATTATCCGATTTTTAGAATATTTCGAAAAAATCCCCCCCCCCACCTGTTCTTCAAATTCCTTGTGATCCACATCCAATGCCAGGCGCACATCAAAGCCCAAAACCATTGTGGGCGGCACCACATTACTCTGGACCCCACCCCGCACTTGGGTCAAATTAATGGTCGTCACATCGCCAATTGTCAAGTCTGGATTATTTTCCAATCTTCGAACTTGTTGTTCACGCATTGACATCATTTTATGCAGAATATAATTGGCCTTTTCGCCCACTGTGTTCTTTAGCAGCAAAGAGCCATGGCCGGCATGACCATTTATATTGAAATAGATTCCTGGGGGAAAAGAAATACGAATAAGGGTTTAAAAATGGGCTATATATTCAATTTTGTAAAAAATAACACCTAAAAGTATGCCTCACTTTTAAATAGTTTCCAAAGCGAAATCCTAAAAGTATGCTGTATTTTAAGATATTTTGACAAAATGTTATATAGAAGTAAAATAAAGTGTTCTGAAAATGATAACTCCTAAAAGTATGCAATATTTTAAAATGTCCCCTAAAAGTATGCCCCACTTTTAAGTTTCTTCCTTAAAATAGGATATTACATTTCAAGCAACTCCTAAAATTGTGCACCACTTTTAGAATTTTTTTTAGCGAAATTATAGAAAAAAGGAAAAAATGATTTTTAAAGGGTTACACCTAAAAGTATGCAACATTTTAAAAAATATCCCTGAAAGTATACCCCATTTTTAAGTTCCTTCTATATTATCTATGCAATATTTCAAAATTATTATTTAATTATCTCGTTTCAAATAGCTCCCAAAAATATGCAACATTTTTTTTAAACTTCTCCTAAAAGTATGCCCTACTTCTAATTTTCCTCCTTTAAATATGCAATTTTTTAGCATTTCTTTCTTTCATGATTATAAATTAGGCAATACTTACGCCACACACTACGTTCGGCATAGAAGACAGGAAATTCTTCGCTGGGCGATGCCAAGCCCTCATCCAGGGAAAAGCCAATGTTCAGGGACTTAAACTCGCTGGTGTTGACGAATTCGCGCATACCCAGACCGCCGCCCATTTCCTCATCTAAAATTGAAATTAGAAAAAATTAACCACTTCTGAAGAATACTTCCCCCACCACTTCCCTCCACTTACCCGCCACAAATGACACATGAATCGTACGCTTGAATTGCACTCCACGCTCCTTGAGCTTACGCAACGCCCCCAAATACTGCATACCAACACATTTCATATCCTGGGCACCGCGTGCGAATATCCTTCCCTCCTCGTCCATTTCGGCACCGAATGGTGAATGTTTCCAGCTATCGGGGAACACAGGCACCACATCCATATGGGAGTTCAATAATATGGCTGGTAGGCTCGGGTCCGTGCCAGGCAATGATAGTACCACAATGGGATTATCTTTATTGACGGGATAGAAGACACGCAGCGGCATGCCAAGTGTTTCGGATTGCTTTCGCAGGAAGTCCACACATGGTGCTGGGAAGGGGAAAAAATCATTGAAAAATCCACGTTTGTGGCTCTGATAGTCCTCTAGAAAAATTCTTAAAAAATCTACCATTTTTTTTAAAAATCCACGTTTGTGGCTCTGATAGTCCTCTAGAAAAATTCTTAAAAAAAATCTACCATTTCTTTTTTTTAATCCACGTGTTTGGCTCTGATATTCCTCCCGAAAAATTCTTTAAAAAATCCACCATTATGGCTCTGATAGTCCTCTAGAAAAATTCTTTAAAAAATCCACCATTATGGCTCTGATAGTCCTCTAGAAAAATTCTTTAAAAAATCCACCATTATGGCTCTGATAGTCCTCTAGAAAAATTCTTTAAAAAATCCACGTTTGTGGCTCTAGAAAAATTCTTTAAAAAATCCACGTTTGTGGCTCTAGAAAAATTCTTTAAAAAATCCACGTTTGTGGCTCTAGAAAAATTCTTTAAAAAATCCACGTTTGTGGCTCTAGAAAAATTCTTTAAAAAATCCACGTTTGTGGCTCTAGAAAAATTCTTTAAAAAATCCACGTTTGTGGCTCTAGAAAAATTCTTTAAAAAATCCACGTTTGTGGCTCTAGAAAAATTCTTTAAAAAATCCACGTTTGTGGCTCTAGAAAAATTCTTTAAAAAATCCACGTTTGTGGCTCTAGAAAAATTCTTTAAAAAATCCACGTTTGTGGCTCTGAAAGTCCTTTAAAAAATTTCTTTAAAAAATCCACGTTTGTGACTCTTATGTCCTCTAGAAAAATTCTTTAAAAAATCCACGTTTGTGGCTTCTGATGGTCCTCTAAAAAAATTCTTTAAAAAATCCACGTTTGTGGCTTCTGATGGTCCTCTAAAAAAATTCTTTAAAAAATCCACGTTTGTGGCTTCTGATGGTCCTCTAAAAAAATTCTTTAAAAAATCCACGTTTGTGGCTTCTGATGGTCCTCTAGAAAAATTCTTTAAAAAATCCACGTTTGTGACTCTTATGTCCTCCAGAAAAATTCTTTAAAAAATCCACGTTTGTGGCTTCTGATGGTCCTCTAGAAAAATTCTTTAAAAAATCCACGTTTGTGGCTTCTGATGGTCCTCTAGAAAAATTCTTTAAAAAATCCACGTTTGTGGCTTCTGATGGTCCTCTAGAAAAATTCTTTAAAAAATCCACGTTTGTGGCTTCTGATGGTCCTCTAGAAAAATTCTTTAAAAAATCCACGTTTGTGGTTTCTGATGGTCCTCTAGAAAAATTCTTTAAAAAATCCACGTTTGTGGCTTCTGATGGTCCTCTAGAAAAATTCTTTAAAAAATCCACGTTTGTGACTCTTATGTCCTCCAGAAAAATTCTTTAAAAAATCCACGTTTGTGGCTTCTGATGGTCCTCTAGAAAAATTCTTTAAAAAATCCACGTTTGTGGCTTCTGATGGTCCTCTAGAAAAATTCTTTAAAAAATCCACGTTTGTGACTCTTATGTCCTCCAGAAAAATTCTTTAAAAAATCCACGTTTGTGGCTTCTGATGGTCCTCTAGAAAAATTCTTTAAAAAATCCACGTTTGTGGCTTCTGATGGTCCTCTAGAAAAATTCTTTAAAAAATCCACATTTGAGGCTCCGATAGACCTCTAGAAAAATTCTTTAAAAAATCCACGTTTGTGGCTTCTGATGGTCCTCTAGAAAAATTCTTTAAAAAATCCACGTTTGTGGCTCTGATAGTCCTCTAGAAAAATTCTTTAAAAAAATCCACGTTTATTTTTAAATTTTTTGATTAATTATTTAATTGACCCTAATTATCCGTGAGATCTCTCACACTTTCTAAATTACCACACACACACAAACACACTCTCCCTCATTCACTTTCACACACTTACTGTAATTCGGTTTCGGATGAACACTTGGAATGCGTAGATATTCCCGGAAATATTCAATTTCTTGATTGTTTTCCCATTTGTTAGGCATGGTGGCGGGGGATTTTTGAAATATTCGATTTCAAATTTAATTTTTTCAGATTTTCAAAATTTAATAATTTTTTTTTTGTTTTGAAAAAACCAGTTTCTAACGGGACTTATTGCTTCCACCTCAAACAAGTGTTGAAAATGCACTGATCTCCATGGGGTATTTGTTTGCTAGGGGCACACAAACATTTCAAAAAACAAAAATTTCCAAAGTAGATAAAATCCAAATACAACAACAATGACAATAACAACAACAGATTGATAATAAAACCAGATAAACTAATTTTCCACAAAAAGATAATTCGTAGTTTTTTTTCAATTTAGCTTTGTTTGAACTCAACAACAACATTCCCATCAAACCAGACTGAGAGGCTAGGCAGACCCATATTTCTTTGTTGCTTTTAATTTTTTTTTTTTTTTTGTTATTGTTTTTTTTTTTTTTTTTTTTTTTTTTTTTTTTTTTTTTGTAAAAAGTTATCTACCATTTATGTTGTTTGTTTAAGTGATCCTCACGTTTTGTTGTTCTCACTTAATTTATGTTTTTAGTATCTGTCAGCCCCGGTTGCGGTTTTGCGTTGATTACCTCCAGGCCATCCATCCACCCGCAAAGTGTGATTACTGTGTCATGCGCCCGCTTCTTATCACACTAATTGGATGTCACCAGTATTGTTGGCGGAGGAGAGGGGAGGGGCAAATTCTTATCTGAAAAAAAATAGTGACAGATGGTCATTTTAAATACGAGTAGAGTATTCTGCCTCTAGAAGAGTTTTCAGAGGTTTACTATAGATAAAATACCTTGCAGAGGCATTTTAGGGATGGAAGACTCTCCAGAGGTCTCTTAGGGCTTAAAGATCTTCAAAAGCCATTAAAATTTGTCGTTACAAAATAGTATTTACAATTTTTTTTAAGAATTTTTCTAGAGGACTATCAGAGCCACAAACGTGGATTTTTTAAAGAATTTTTCTAGAGGACTATAAGAGCCACAAAAGTGGATTTTTTAAAGAATTTTTCTAGAGGACTATCAGAGCCACAAACGTGGATTTTTTAAAGAATTTTTCTAGAGGACTATCAGAGCCACAAACGTGGATTTTTTAAAGAATTTTTCTAGAGGACTAGCAGAGCCACAAACGTGGATGTTTTAAAGAATTTTTCTAGAGGACTATCAAAGCCACAAACGTGGATTTTTTAAAGAATTTTTCTAGAGGACTATCAGAGCCACAAACGTGGAATTTTTTAAAGAATTTTTCTAGAGGACTATCGGAGCCACAAATGTGGCTTAAAGAATTTTTCTAGAGGACTATCAGGTCCTCTACAAAAATTCTTTAAAAAATTCTTTCTAGAGCCACAAACGTGGATTTTTTAAAGATTTTTTCTAGAGGGCTATCAAAACCACAAACGTGGATTTTTTAAAGAATTTTTCCAGAGGACTATCAGAGCCACAAACGTGGATTTTTAAAGATTTTTTTTATAGGACCATCAGAGCCACAAACGTGGATTTTTTAAAGAATTTTTCTAGAGGACCAACAGAGCCACAAACGTGGATTTTTTTAAGAATTTTTCTAGAGGACCATCAGAGCCACAAACGTGGATTTTTTAAAGAATTTTTCTAGAGGCACAAATGTGGATTTTTTAAAGAATTTTTCTAGAGCCACAAACGTGGATTTTTTAAAGAATTTTTCTAGAGCCACAAACGTGGATTTTTTAAAGAATTTTTCTAGAGCCACAAACGTGGATTTTTTAAAGAATTTTTCTAGAGCCACAAACGTGGATTTTTTAAAGATTTTTTCAAGAGGACTATTAGAGCCACAAACGTGGATTTTTAAAGAATTTTTCTAGAGGACTATCAGAGCCACAAACGTGGATTTTTTAAAGAATTTTTCTAGAGGACTATCAGAGCCACAAACGTGGATTTTTTAAAGAATTTTTCTAGAGGACTATCAGAGCCACAAACGTGGATTTTTTAAAGAATTTTTCTAGAGGACCATCAGAGCCACAAACGTGGATTTTTTAAAGAATTTTTCTAGAGGACTATCAGAGCCACAAACGTGGATTTTTTAAAGAATTTTTCTAGAGGACTATCAGAGCCACAAACGTGAATTTTTTAAAGAATTTTTCTAGAGGACTATCAGAGCCACAAACGTGGATTTTTTAAAGAATTTTTCTAGAGGACCATCAGAGCCACAAACGTGGATTTTTTAAAGAATTTTTCTAGAGGACTATCAGAGCCACAAACGTGGATTTTTTAAAGAATTTTTCTAGAGGACTATCAGAGCCACAAACGTGAATTTTTTAAAGAATTTTTCTAGAGGACTATCAGAGCCACAAACGTGGATTTTTTAAAGAATTTTTCTAGAGGACTATCAGAGCCACAAACGTGAATTTTTTAAAGAATTTTTCTAGAGGACAAAAGGAGACATAAACGTGGATTTTTTAAAGAATTTTTCTAGAGGACCATCAGAAGCCACAAACGTGGATTTTTTTAGAATTTTTCAAGAGGGCTATTAGAGCCAGAATTTCGCTAGAGTCGATCAAAGCCACAAACGTGAATTTTTCAAAGAATTTTTTTCAGAGAAATATCAGAGCCACAAACGTGGATTTTCTAAAGAATTTTTCTAGAGGACCAAACGAATTATGGCCTTCCAACGGCCAATGAAACCGTCATACGCTGCCCGAATGTTGTCCTTAATGTCTCAATTTTAAGCCTCGGTTTGCTGTCCTTGGTCCTAGTCCTTAAAACTATTTTTTTAATCCCTTCGAACTTGGAAAAACGTTTTTTGGTCCTTTATATTTCTATCATTTTGGTCCTTTTTAGATCTTCGTCCTCTCTGTCCTTTAAAAATATAGTTAAAAATCCTCTTTTTTTAGTCCTTAAAAAAATATTATTTCAAAACTCACATATTGGTGGTCCTTGAAAACACATTCTTAATAAATCCTTCATAACATAATTTAAAACCTCGGTTATTGGTCCTTAAAAAATATAAAATCGCTTCGAGCTTAAAAAATATATTTTTTTTGTCCCATATAAATCTTCGTTTTTTTGGTCCTTTAAAAATTTCCCTAAAAATTACTCATTTGTTTGGTCCTTGAAAAAAATATTACTTCAAAATGCACATATTCTTTTTAAAACCACATTTTCTTAATTCTCAAAAAAATATTCTTTAAAACCCCCACCTTGGCCAATTTCCCTCCTCCCATGGCAAGATTTCTATTAAAAATACATCATTTGAATATATTGATCTCTCAATTATTTCAATTCTCTGACTTTTGTAGTAAACCTCGTTAAATTTTCCTTGAAACCACAAACAGCCTCAAAGTATGCTTCATTATTTGCTTAGTTTAGGTAAAAAATATTTAATTGAAAAGCATTGAAATATAGATTTCTTTTCTTTGGCAACTTATAAAGCAATTAAATAAGAAAAAAATTATCTTTGCCATCCTTCTAAAAAGATGCTTTGTAGGATAATTCGGCACAAATTCAAAAGGAAACATATTTAAAATCGAAAACATAAACACATAATTTTCACTTGCAATATCTACATTTCGAATGTGATTTCCTTGAAAACTATTTAACCTATTTATATGGTTTGGTCTGAAGTTTACAGTGAAATTTTGTGTAGAATATTTCTTCTTTTGGTATCTATCGCCTAAAATGAGATTTGATATTACATTGAGGCGTTAACTCGAAAAAAGTAAAAAAAAAAATGATCAAAAAATGAGAAAATAATTTTTTTTTTTTTGGAGCAATGAAGGACAAATTTTAATGATATACGGTGGAACTACGGATTTCTTTTCTTTGGTGACTTATGGTGAAATTTAATGACGAATATTTTTGTCTTTAATATCATCCCTCGAATATAATGCCTTGTTGGAGATTTTTGCACAAATTCAAAAGTAAATTTGTTTGAGAAAAGAAAACATAAACACATAATTTGCACTTGCAATATCTACATTTCGAATGTAATTTCCTTGGAAACTATTGTACCTATTTATATGGTTTGGTCTGAGATTTATAGCGAAATTTTGTGTAGAATATTTCTTCTTTTGGTATCTACCGCCTAAAATGAAATTTTATATCACTTTCAGGCGTAAACCCAAAAAAAAGTCCAAGAAAAAATTTATCAAAAAAAATTAGGAAATGTTTTCGGGACTTTTTTGGGAGCAATGAAGGACAAATTTTAATGATATGCAGTTGAACTACGGATTTCTTTTCTTCGGTGACTTATAATAGAATTTAATGACGAATATTATTGTCTTTAATATTATCCTCCTAAAATAATGCATTGTTTGAAATTTTTGCACAAATTCAAATGGAAGCGTGTTAAAAAAAAAAACATAAACACATAATTTTCATTTGCAATATCTACATTTCGAACGCGATTTCCTTGAAAACTATTGTACGTAGATATATGGTTTATTCTGAGATTTATGGTGAAATTTGGTGTAGAATATTTTTTTCTTTGATACTTTTAAACTAAAATCAAATTTTATATCACATTCCGGCGTAAACTCAAAAAAAGTCCAAGAAAAAATCTATAAAAAATGAGGAAATATTTTCGAATTTTTTTTGGGAGCATTGATGGACAAATTTTTATGACATACAGTGGAACTAGGGATTTCTTTTCTTTGGTGACTTATAGTAAAATTTAATGACGAATATTTTTGCCATCCCTCTAATATAATGCCGTGTTGGAGATTTTTGCACAAATTCAAAAGTAAATGTGTGTAAGAAAAGAAAACATTAACACATAATTTGCACTTGCAATATCTGCATTTCGAATGCAATTTCCTTGAAAACTATTTTACTTAGATATATAGTTTATTCGGAGATTTATAGTGGAATTTTGTGTAGAATATTTCTTCTTTTGGTATCTGCTGCCTAAAATGAGATTTGATATTACTTTGAGGCGTTAACTCGAAAAAAGTAAAAAAAAAAAATGATCAAAAAATGAGAAAATAATTTTTTTTTTTTTTGTAGCAATGAAGGACAAATTTTAATGATATACGGTGGAACTACGGATTTCTTTTCTTTGGTGACTTATGGTGAAATTTAATGACGAATATTTTTGTCTTTAATATCATCCCTCGAATATAATGCCTTGTTGGAGATTTTTGCACAAATTCAAAAGTAAATTTGTTTGAGAAAAGAAAACATAAACACATAATTTTCCCTTTCAATATCTACATTTCCAATGTGATTTCCTTGAAAACTATTGCACCTATATATATGGTTCATTCTGAGATTTATAGTGCAATTTTGTGTAGAATATTTCTTCTTTTGGTATCTATCGCCTAAAATGAGATTTGATATTACTTTGAGGCGTTAACTCGAAAAAAGTCCGAGGAAAAATTTTATCAAAAAAATGAGGAAATATTTTCGGTTTTTTGGGGGGCCACTGATGGACAAATTTTAATGACATACATTAAAGCTAGGGATTTCTTTTCTTTGGTGACTTATAGTAGAATTTAATGACGAATATTTTTGTCTTTAATATTATTCTCCTAAAATAATGCCTTGTTGGAGATTTTTGCACAAAGTCCCAAAAAGTACATTTTTAACCCTAAAATGTGTTTTTAATATATATGAAATTCTGGCATTTAGGTAAGATTTAGACTTTGGACATCTTCTAGGACCCATAGTAGAATTTTATGACAAATAATTTTTTGGAATATTTTGACTTGCTACGATTCGGTTTAAGGGTTGGTTTTAAGCATATTTTGGAAAAAGGACCAAAAAGACCCCTTTGTTGACTCGCTTGAGGGTTAACATGTTCTATTAAAATATTCCTCATACTTTTATCTGCAATATTGCCGAAGGCAGTATATACCTAAAATTTAAGGATTCCGAGGAATCTTGATTCGAAAATTGTAAATAGTTCGGAAAAAAGGGGGAAATGGTCCCCTCTCGTTGTTGGTTATTTTTCGATGTAAACTTTCAAAACGCCCATGCATGTGTTTTCGCTTTTTAGCTCTACTTCCATAAGCTGCTGGATTTTCCCCATAATTATGGATTTTTTTTAAGAAACTGTAGAATTGTATGCATTTATTTTTTAAAATTAGCAAAAAATCCTAAAATATTTTTTAATGTTTTTTTCTTTGGATTTTCTTCTAATAGTTTAGCTATTACCACCTTTTCATTCAAATTAAAAAATATATATTTATTTATTCATTTTTTTTATCATTAAAATCCTCATCCATCGCTTATCTCCTCGATTCGGCGCCTATTGATACCTTTCAATACCTGTTTTGGTTTTTTTTTTGTGGGTGGAGTGAGGGTGTCGGTGATATCAGCGAATGCGAGGTGTAATTGAATTAATGTATGTTGAACATCAATCACTTAACAGTTAATTAAACCCTTCTCCTCCCTTGCCCCCAAAACGGCAACATTTATCTCTATAAAACAATCACTTTTCTCCAATAACATCGGGGCGGTTATTTCCCATAAACAGCAACATATATTTCATACATAGATCCATAGAAAAGTACTTATGTAGATTATTCGAATTTCATTCATTGTATCATTGCCACTGTCATTATTATTGTTTTTGTTTTTTTTTTTTTTTTTTTGGATAGATAATTTATTTCAATACAGGCGAAAATAAGACGGACACAAAAACAATAAAATTACCGTTAATTGAATATTTGAAAATGTTGCCATCATGATTAACTTCCACAGTTATGGTGAGTAATTAATTAATTTAATTTGAATTTTTTATGCAAAGACGTTTTTTTTATAAACACACAGTGGCAGATATTAAGAAAGTCTGTTCTTATTTTTAAAAAAATATTTTTTAAAAAATCCACGTCTGATGCTACTTTGAAAAAAATATTTTTTAAAAAATCCACGTCCGATACTACTTTGAAAAAAAAATATTTTTTAAAAAATCCACGTCCGATGCTACTTTGAAAAAAAAATATTTTTTAAAAATGCACGTTGGATGATACTTTGACAAAATATTTTTTAAAAAATCCACGTCCTGTGATACGTTGAAAAAATATATATTTTTTTAAATCCACGTTTGTTGGTACTTAAAAAATATTTCTTAAAAAATCCACGGCCGATGCTACTTCGAAAAAAAAAATATTTTTTTACAAATCCTCATCCGATGTAACTTTGAAAGGATATTTTTTAAAAAATCCTCGTCCGTTGCTACTTTGAAAAAATATTTTTTAAAAAATCCAAGTCTATTGCTTCTTCGAAAAAAAAATATTTTTTAAAAAATCTATGTCTGTTGTTACTTTAAAAAAAATTAAAAAATGCAATTCTGTTGTTACTTTGAAAAAAAATTAAAAAATGCAATTCTGTTGTTACTTTGAAAAAATATTTTTTAAAAAATCCAATTCGGTTGTTACTTTGAAATTTTTTTTTAAAAAATCCAATTCGGTTGTTATTTTTAAAAAAATCCACGTTTGATGATACTTTAAAAAAATATTTAAAAAAAACACGTTGGATAATACTTTAAAAAAATATTTTTTAAAAAAATCCACATAAGTTGTTACTTTGAAAAAGTATTTTTTTAAAAAATCAACGTTTGTTGGTACTTAAAAAATATTTAAAAAAAAATTTTTAACAAATCCACAAGTGTTGTTACTTGTGAAAAAATATTTTTAAAAAAATCCACTTCAGTTGTAATTTTTCAAAAAAATATTTTTTAAAAAAATCCACGTCTGTTGTTATTATTAAAAAATATTTTTAAAAAATCTACGTCAGTAGTTACTTTTCAAAAAAAAAATATTTTTAAAAAATCTACGTCAGTAGTTATTTTTCAAAAAAAAATATTTTTAAAAAATCTACATCAGTAGTTATTTTTAAAAAAAAAAAATATTTTTATAAAATCCACGTCAGTAGTTATTTTTCAAAAAAATATTTTTTAAAAAATCCACGTACGATGTTACTGCGAAAAAAATATTTTTTAAAAATCCACGTCCGTAGCATAGATTTATTTTTTTTTTTTTAATCCACGTCTTCGATTTCTTCCAAAAATATTTTTTAAAAAATCCACGTTTTTTATTTATTCTAAAAATATTTTTTTAAAAAATTAACGTCTTTGATTTATTCTAAAAAATATTTTTTTTTTAAAATTAACGTCTTTTATTTCTTCCAAAAAATATTTTTAAAAAAATCCACGTCTAGTGCTACTTTGAAAAAATATTTTTTAAAAAATCCACGTCTATTGCTACTTTTTTTTAAAAAATATTTTTTTTTTAAATCCACGCCTTTTATTTATTTTAGAAAATATTTTTTTTTTAAATCCACGCCTTTTATTTATTTTAGAAAATATTTTTTTCTTAATCCACGCCTTTTATTTCTTTTAAAAAATATTTAAAAAAAAATGCACGCCTTTTATATCTTCCAAAATATATTTTTTAAAAAAATCCACGTTTTTTATTTATTTCCAAAAAATATTTTATAAAAAATCCACGTCCGCTGCTACTTTAAAAAAATATATTTTAAAAAGCCTATCGAAAGTCTATTGTTATTTGTAATAAATATTTTTTTAAAAATCCACGTCCGCTGCTACTTTAAAAAAATATATTTTAAAAAGCCTATCCAAATTCTATTGTTATTTTGAATAAATATTTTTTAAAAAATCCACTTCTATTGCTACTTTGAAAAAAATATTTTTTAAAAAGCCTATCCAAAGTCTATTGTTATTTGTAATAAATATTTTTTAAAAAATCCTCTTCCGATGCTACTTTGAAAAAATATTTTTTGAAAAACAATCCACGTCTATTGCTACTTTGAAAAAAATATTTTTTAAAAAATCCACGTCTATTGCTATTTTGGAAAAATATTTTTTTAAAAATCCACGTCTATTTCTATTTTGGAAAAATATTTTTTTAAAAAATCCACGTCTATTGCTATTTTGGAAAAATATTTTTTTAAAAAATCCACGTCTATTGCTACTTCGAAAAAAATAATTTTTAAAAAATCCACGTCTATTGCTACTTTGAAAGAATATCTTTTAAAAAATCCTCGTCTACTGCTACTTTGAAAATAATATTTCTTTAAAAAATCCACGACTTCTATTTCTTCCATAAAATATTTTTTTAAAAAATTCCGGCCTTTTAGTTCTTAGATTTTTTGTTAAAACCCCCCACGCCTTATTTTTCTTTCCAAAAATATGTTTTTAAAAAATTCCGGCCTTTTAGTTCTTAGATTTTTTGTTAAAACCCCCCACGCCTTATTTTTCTTTCCAAAAATATGTTTTAAAAAAATCCACGCCTTTTATTTCTTCCAAAAAATATTTTTTAAAAAAATCCGTGTCTGTTGTTCCTTTGAAAAAACATTTTTTAAAAAAATTCGTGTCTGTTGTACCTTTGAAAAAATATTTTTTAAAAAATCCACGTTGGATGATACATTAAAATTTTTTTTTTTTAAAAATCCATGTCTGTTCTTACTTTTTAAAAAATCCATGTCTGTTGTTGATTTGAAAAAATATTTTTTAAAAAATCCGCGTTCGATGCTATTTCGAAAAAAATATTTTTTTTAAAGATCCATGTTCGATGCTACTTCGAAAACAATATTTGTTAAAAAATCACGTATGTTTAAAACTACCACGACTTGTATTTCTTCCAAAAAAACATATATTTTTAAACCAAAGCTTTTAATTTCTTCCGAAAAATATTTTTTAAAAAATTCACGTCTTTTGTTTCTTCTAAAAAATATTTTTTAAGAAAACTACATCCGTTGTAACTTTGAAAAACTATTTTTGAAAAAGTCCAAAGTCTTTTAGTTCTTCCCAAAAATATTTTTTTTTATTTTTTTTCTTCTAAAAAATATTAAAAAATATCCACGCCTTCTTCTAAAAAATATTCTTCTAAAAAATATTAAAAAAATCCACGCCTTTTATTTCTTCTAAAAACAAAAAAAAAATTTTCATCCAAAAAAAATTGTTTAAAAAATCCACAGCTTTTACTTCTTGCAAAAAAATATTTTTTAAAAAATCCACGCCTTTTATTTCTTCCCAAAAATATTTTTTAAAAAATCCACGCCTTTTATTTCTTCCCAACAATATTTTTTAAAAAATCCACGCCTTTTATTTCTTCCAAAAAATTTCGTAAAAAAATCCACACCTTTTATTTCTTTCAAAAAAATATTTTTTAAAAAATCCACGCTTGTTAAATCTTTCAAAAAATATTTTTTAAAAAATCCTCGCCTTTTGTTTCTTCCAAAAAATATTTTTTAAAAAATCCTCGCCTTTTTTTTCCTCCAAAAAATATTTTTTAAAAAATCCACGCCTTTTATTTCTTCTGAAAAATATTTTTTAAAAAATCAACGCCATTTATTTCTTCTAAAAAATATTTTTTTAAAAAATCCACTTCTATTGTTACTTTGAAAAAAAATATTTTTTTTTTTTAAAGTCTACGAAAAGTCTATGCTGAAAAAATCAACGTGTGAATATAATATAAATATATGGAAATATAATATAAATATATGGAAATATAATATAAATATATGGCTCTAAATTTAAAACAAAATTTATGGTACTCCAAAACTCGTAGTCCCTATCTCAGACTGACCTCCCAAAATTTTAGAGATTAAAATAATCTCTATGACGTCATTGCCTATTATTACGATATTTTTTAATTTTGGTACATTTATGGTATCAGTCTAACTTCTACCTTGCGTCATTGAATTATCCGCCAGGGGATTATTGCATTTTTATGGATTGTATGGGCTCTTTCAAAAACCTATTTTTAAAAAATTTTTTTTTTAGACAACAGCTATTGATGTCATTTATAACCGTTTTTTTCACAGTTTATTTAATAGCTGTTTAATTTAATAATCTTATCTAAGATTTGATTTTTGCAATGCCCAACTTGAGATATGATTTACAAGATCCCGAACGACGTCAGCAAGTCTAACGTCAATTGAACGTAAAATATTGAATATCAATTGGCGTTGGGTGATAAAATAAAATCTGCTTTTCACCCCCACCCTAATATTCCCCCAACCACCACCTACGCATCTCGGTCCACTGACTAAGGTGTTCAATTGCAAAAAAAAAAAATCAATTTCAATTTGGCAGTGTTATATCACTTTGAGACCCCTCATATGACGGAGATCGATTCTAGTTTCCATCGGCTATCTGCCCTTAAAAAACAATCGCCCCAAATGATTTATTGTCACAACAGGTAAAAAACAAAGACTCGAAAGCTTTCTTTCACAATAGCGATTTTTCATGCGGCAGCATAGAAATATGACGTGAATTGAAAATATTTGTTGCTCTGCCAAATTTAGATTTTGATAAATGGAACTAATCGATCAGTGTAAACAAAAAACTAATATTGGAAATCTTTTTGAACAAAAATCGAATGAAAATAATATTTTTTAGGGCAGCAACAGAGTGGTGGATTTAAAAAACAAAATCAAAGTAACAACAGATGCGGATTTTTTTAAAAAATATTTTTTCAAAGTAGCAACAAATGTGGATTTTTAAAAAAAAATATTTTTTCAAAGTAGCAACAAACGTGGATTTTTAAAAAAATATTTTTTCAAAGTAGCAACAAACGTGGATTTTTAAAAAATTATTTTTTCAAAGTAGCAACAAACGTGGATTTTTAAAAAAATATTTTTTTTCAAAGTAGCAACAACCGTGGATTTTAAAATAAATATTACTTGGAAGAATAAATGAAGTGGATTTTTTTAATAAATATTTTTAAAAGAAATAGATGACGTGGATTTTTTTTAAAAAAAATATTTTTTAGAAGAAATAAAAGACGTGGAATTAAAAAATATAGTTTGGAAGAATAAATGACGTGGATTTTTTAAAAAAATATTTTTTAGAATAAATATAAGACCTGGATTTTTTAAAAAATATTTTTAGAAGAAATATAAAACGTGGATTTTTTAAAAAATATTTTTTGGAAGAATAAATGACGTGGATTTTTTTAAAAAATATTTTTGGAAAGAATGAATGACGTGGGTTTTTTAAAAAAATATTTTTTAGAATAAATGTAAGACCTGGATTTTTTAAAAAATATTTTTAGAAGAAATATAAGACGTGGATTTTTTAAAAAATATTTTTTGGAAGAATAAATGACGTGGATTTTTTTAAAAAATATTTTTGGAAAGAATGAATGACGTGGGTTTTTTAAAAAAATGATTTTGGAAAGAATAAATGACGTGGATTTTTTAAAAAATATTTTTGGAAAAAATAAATGACGTGGATTTTTTTAAAAAATATTTTTTAGAAGAAATATAAGACGTGTATTTTTTAAAAAAATATTTTTTAGAAGAAATATAAGACGTGTATTTTTTATAAAATATTTTTTAGAAAAAATATAAAGCCTGGATTTTTTAAAAAATATTTTTTAGAAAAAATGTAAGACCATGTAAGACCAAATATTTTTTGGAAGAATAAATGACGTGGATTTTTTAAAAAATATTTTTTGGAAAAATAAATGACGTGGATTATTTTAACATATATTTTTTGATAAAAATAAATGACGTGGATTATTTTAACATATATTTTTTGATAAAAATAGAAGACGTTGATTTTTTTAAAAACACATTTGGAGAAAAATAGAGCGCTTGGATTATTTAAATATTATTTGACAAAAATAGAAGTCGTGAATATTTTAAAATATATTTTTGGGGAGAAGAAAAGGCGTTGATTTTTTTTAATATTTTTTGGCAAAAATAAATGGCGTGGAAATTTAAAAATATATTTTTTTGGGAGAAAAAAAGGCGTTTGTTTTTTTTAAATATTTTTTGACAAAAATAAAAGGCGTCGAAATTTTAAAATATTTTTTTTTGGGCGAAAAAGAAGGCGTGGAATTTTTTTAATATTTTTTGACAAAAATAAGAGGCGTGTATTTTTTAAAGTATTTTTTTTGGCAAATAAAAGGCGTGGATATTTTTAAAATATTTTTTGACAAATAAAAGGCGTGGCTATTTTTAAAGTACTTTTTGACAAATAAAAGGCGTGGATATTTTAAAATTTTTTTTTAGGGAGTAAAAATATTTTTTCATTTTTTTTTTCAAATATTTTTTGACGGATAAAAAGCGTGGACATTTTTTGGAGGAAAAAAAGGTTTGGATTTTTTTTTTAAATATTTTTTGACAAAAATAGAAGGCCTAAATTTTTTTAAAAAAAATAGAAGGCTTGGATTTTTTATAACAACAGGCGTGGATTTTTAAAAAAATACTATTTTAAAGTAACAGCAGTCGTGTATTTTTTAAACAATATTCTTTTTAAAGTAACAACAGACATGGATTTTTTAAAAAATATTATTTTAAAGTAACAACAGACGTGGATTTTTTAAAAAATATTTTTTTCAGAATAGCAACTGATGTGGATTTCTTAAAAATATTTTTTCAAAGCAGTAAAGTATAAGGATTTTTCCAAAAAATATTTTTTCAAAGTAGCATCAAATGTGGTTTTTTTAAAAAATATTTTTTTAGAGTGGCGAAAAATGCGCATTTTTAAAAAAATATTTTTTTAAAGTAGTAATTTTTTAATGTAGGTACTGCTTTTAAAAAATATATATTTAAAAAAAAATTAGTAAAAGAATATGAACTTTTAAAAATTGTTTTTTTTAGAATCCACAAACTTAATTTTTTTAAGTATATAAATATTAAATAATACTTCTCTTATCAAAATTTTGTCGTACATATTTCAATATATTTTTCTCTTCAAGCTCTTAGACATTATCACTTAACCTCCAGTAATTTGTATTAGTTAAAGTTTCAAGTACATATTTTGCAATACTCCCGGTTATCAGATGTTTTAAATTGTGTCCCTAGATAAAATCACCACTCCACAACAGCTGTTAATATTTATTAATAACAATTATTATTAATAGAGAATTATTTGAGATAAGAGAAATAAAAATATGAAAGAATATTTTCAATTAGAAAATATGTTTTAAAGTTGTGAATTTTGGGGCATACGGAAATAATTTCGAATATATATATTTTTTTGCTCTTTGAAAATAAAACACTGCTATTGTACAACCATATCACTTGGCTTTTTATCCATTTATTGACACGTCCAGTCAGTCGTTAATTCTTTTAATTTCTTTGTTTGAAAACACAATGTCGGACGTCATAATTTATGTGTAAAATACCTCAAGGCACTGCATGCCCCTCGGTACGTCCATCTGCCTTCCATAGCCTTCTCCATCACTTGGACACATCAAATGCTAGCTGGCTGGCTGGATAAATAGCTGTCTGCCTAAGTGGCGGGTCTTTGATTTCCTAAGACCCTTAGAAAAGTCCAAGCGTTTTTTGGATTCATTACAGAGCCATATCAGCTCTTATCTACGGAGAGGGGGAGCAAGAGAGAGAGAGAGCGAGAGCGGGGGATCCCAATTCATTACGTCGGACACATGGAATTTGTCATTCAATTGACGTCTGCGATGGAAAACCACAAAATTGTTTTAAATGATAAAAATGCAAGTTTTTTTTTTGGAATTTTAAACCCGGAAAATTATTATAAAATCCCTTGGTAATCTATCATGTTTTTTATTTGACAATTTTGAATATTTATGACGTAGGAATGGGTTTTTAGTGGGAGATAAGAAAAAAAGTGCAGCAATAGTTCAGCGTCTTTGAACGGCATAAAAATAGGAAAAAAAAAACTTTCCGGATATTTGGATTGATTTTTAGTTTCAGTGGATCAAAAACTGAAACAATTTTTGAAAAAAAAAATATTTTTATTAAAATTTTTATTTTATTCAAAATTAATTTATTTTTTATTTTTAATTTATTTTTTTAAGCCTAAAAACATTTTCAGATGAAAAGAATAAAAAAATTATAACATTTTCCCATGGAAATTATTATCCGGATTACATTTTTCTGTAGAAATTATTATCCGGATAAAATTTTTCAATAGGAAATGCTGTCCGGATAACATTTTTCTATGGAAAATGTTGTCCGGATAAAATTTTTCCAAGGAAAGGAAAATGTTTTTTTCCATAGAAAGATGCTATCCGGATAAAATTTTTCCATAGACAATATTATCCGGATAACATTTTTCTATGGGTAATATTATCCGGATAAAATTTTTCTATAGAAAATATTATCCGGATAACAATTTTCTATAGAAAATTGTTATCCGGATAAAATTTTTTCTATAGAAAATTGTTATCCGGATAACATTTTTTCTATAGAAAATTGTTATCCGGATAACATTTTTTCTATAGAAAATTGTTATCCGGATAACATTTTTCTATAGAAAATCTTATCCGGATAACATTTTTTCTATAGAAAATCTTATCCGGATAACATTTTTTCTATAGAAAATCTTATCCGGATAACATTTTTTCTATAGAAATCTTATCCGGATAACATTTTTTCTATAGAAAATCTTATCCGGATAACATTTTTTCTATAGAAAATCTTATCCGGATAACATTTTTTCTATAGAAAATCTTATCCGGATAACATTTTTTCTATAGAAAATCTTATCCGGATAACATTTTTTCTATAGAAAATCTTATCCGGATAACATTTTTTCTATAGAAAATCTTATCCGGATAACATTTTTTCTATAGAAAATCTTATCCGGATAAAATTTTTTCCAAGGAAAAACATTTTCCATAGAAAAATATTATCCGCATAAAATTTTTTCATATAAAATATTATCCGCATAAAATTTTTCTATAGGAAATATTATTCGGATAACATTTTTCTATGGAAAATATTATCCGGATAACATTTTTCTATGGAAAATATTATCCGGATAACATTTTTCTATAGAAAATATTATCCGGATAACATTTTTCTATAGAAAATATTATTCGAATAATTTTTTTTCATAGAAAATATTATTTGGATAAAATTTTTCTATAGAAAATATTATTCGGATAAAAATTTTTCTATAGAAAATTGTTATCCGGATAAAATTTTTCTATGGAAAATATTATCCGGATAAAATCTTTCCATAGACAATATTATCCGGATAAAATTTTTTCCATAGAAAATATTATCCGGATAAATTTTTTTTCTATAGAAAATATTATCCGGATAATTTTCTTTTAGAAAATATTATCCGGATAAAATTTTTCCATAGAAAATATTATCCGGATAAAATTTTTCCATAGAAAATATTATTCGGATAAAATTTTTTCATAGATAATATTATCCGGATAAATTTTTTATATGGAAAATATTATCCGGATAACATTTTTCCATAGAAAATATTATCCGGATAACATTTTCCTATGATGATGAAGTGATGAATGACTCACTTCCGTGAGATAAAAAAATTAGCTGAAATTCAAAAATTAATTTTCAACAAGTCCACGCCTAGAAAAAAATTCTAAAAATTAATTTTTAATAAATCCAGGGCTAGATAATTTTTTCCAAAAATGAATTTTTATAAGAAAATAATGTGCAACAATAGTTAGTTCCTCAGCGTTTTGGAGTGGCATAAAAACAGGGAAAAATTACATTTTCGGATATTTGGATTGATTTTTAGTTTCAGAGAATAAAAAACTGAATCAATTTTTGAAAAAATAAATTTTCGAATATTTGGATTCATTTTTAGTTTCAGAGAATAAAAAAACTGAATCAATTTTTGAAAGTTAAAAATTTTATTTTTATAAAATTATTTTTAATTAAATTTTTTTTTTTATTTTATTTTAATTTAATTTTTTTTTAATTTAGTTTTTAAATTTAATCCCTTAATTTTCCTCCAATTTTGTATTTTATTATTATTTATTTTTTATTTTTTTTTTAATTTTTCTAATTTTTATTTTTTTTTAATTTAATTTTTTTAATTGAATCCCCTAATTTTTCTCCGATTTCGTATTAATTTTATTTTTTAAAATTTGTTCTTCTAAATTCTTCCTAATTCAAATACCATTCATGGCTGTGTATATCCATCCATTAACTAATCGATTTCTAGTTCAATTGCCTAATGGCAGCGAATAGAAATTTAAAAGCAAAAAAAATTGAAAATTATCTTTAAAATCAAAAATCACTTGAATGATAAGATAAACCAATTTCGAACCAATATTGCGGCACAGCAATGCTTTCCCAATGACGCAGAGCAGAGATTTTGCTTTGGTAGTTTTCAATGTTCCATAACTAAGTGGTTTTGTGGTGATGAAAAATCAAGCAGTAAGTAAATTTCTTTAAAAAAAAAAAAAAATATTGAAAAAAAAAATATTAAAAAAAAATATTAAAAAAAATATTGAAAAAAATTGAAAAAAAAATATTGAAAAAAATATTGATAAAAATATTGAAAAAAATATTGAAAATTAAAATTTTTATGCCTATAAATAATAAATTACAAAAAAATACATTTTTCTGAAAAGGTTTATTTTTAAATTTACAACCCTTTTGAAATCGCAAAATTCCCTGTAAAGTCTTGGCAAGCAACTCACTTACACTCGATAATCCCACGACCCTGAGTTGAATGTTTTGAGATCTTAGCAAGAGGTTTATAACCATAAATTAATATTACTTTATTTTGTTTAAAGTCATGTATGGGCTGTTATCTCTGAGATAAGGAAAACCAAAAAGAAAAAAAAAAGACAATTTAACCAAAATTTTTGGATGAAGAATATTCAATTTTCTGCAGAAAAATGTTATTTTCCATAGAAAAATGTTATCCGGATAATAATTTCCACAAAATTTTATTCGGATAAAATTTTTCTATAGAAAATCTTATCCGGATAAAATTTTTCTATAGAAAATCTTATCCGGATAAAATTTTTCTAAAGAAAATATTATCCGGATAAAATTTTTCTAAAGAAAATATTATCCGGATAACAATTTTTCTAAGAAAATATTATCCGGATAAAATTTTTCTAAAGAAAATATTATACGGATACCATTTTTCTATAGAAAGTCTTATCCGGATAAAATTTTTCTAAAGAAAATATTATCCGGATATCATTTTTCTAAAGAAAATATTATCCGGATAAAATTTTTCTAAGAAAATATTATCCGGATAAAATTTTTCTAAAGAAAATATTATCCGGATAATATTTTCCCTAGAAAAAAATTATCCGGATAATATTTTCCATAGAAAAATTTTATTCGGATACAATTTTAAATAGAAAAATGTTATTCGGATAAAATTGTCGATAGAAAAATGTTATTCGGATACAATTTTCGACAGAAAACTGTTATTATTTTCTGTAGTAAAATGTTATCCGGATAATATTTTCTTTAGGGAATATATTATCCAGATAATATTTTTTTAGGGAATATATTATCGGGATAACTTTTTTCTATTGAAAATCCTATCCGAATAACATTTTTCTATTGAAAATCCTATCCGGATAACATTTTTCTATGGAAAATATTACCCGAATAAAATTTTTCTATAGAAAATCTTATCCGGATAAAATTTTTCTATAAAAAATCTTATTCGGATTACATTTTTCTAATGAAAATCTTATACGGATAACATTTTTCTATAGAAAATCTTATCCGGATAATATTTTTTCTATAGAAAATTGTTATCCGGATAAAATTTTTTCTATAGAAAATTGTTATCCGGATAAAATTTTTTCTATAGAAAATTGTTATCCGGATAAAATTTTTTCTATAGAAAATTGTTATCCGGATAAAATTTTTTCTATAGAAAATTGTTATCCGGATAAAATTTTTTCTATAGAAAATTGTTATCCGGATAAAATTTTTTCTATAGAAAATTGTTATCCGGATAAAATTTTTTCTATAGAAAATTGTTATCCGGATAAAATTTTTTCTATAGAAAATTGTTATCCGGATAAAATTTTTTCTATAGAAAATTGTTATCCGGATAACATTTTTTCTATAGAAAATTGTTATCCGGATAACATTTTTTCTATAGAAAATTGTTATTCGGATAACATTTTTTCTATAGAAAATTGTTATTCGGATAACATTTTTTCTATAGAAAATTGTTATTCGGATAACATTTTTTCTATAGAAAATTGTTATCCGGATAACATTTTTTCTATAGAAAATTGTTATCCGTATAACATTTTTCTAAAGAAAATCTTATCCGGATAACAATTTTCTATAGAAAAAATTTTATCCGGATAACAATTTTCTATAGAAAAAATTTTATCCGGATAACAATTTTCTATAGAAAAAATTTTATCCGGATAACAATTTTCTATAGAAAAAATTTTATCCGGATAACAATTTTCTATAGAAAAAATTTTATCCGGATAACAATTTTCTATAGAAAAAATTTTATCCGGATAACAATTTTCTATAGAAAAAATTTTATCCGGATAACAATTTTCTATAGAAAAAATTTTATCCGGATAACAATTTTCTATAGAAAAAATTTTATCCGGATAACAATTTTCTATAGAAAAAATTTTATCCGGATAACAATTTTCTATAGAAAATTGTTATCCGGATAACATTTTTTCTACAGAAAATTGTTATCCGGATAACATTTTTTCTACAGAAAATTGTTATCCGGATAACATTTTTTCTATAGAAAATTGTTATCCGGATAACATTTTTTCTATAGAAAATTGTTATCCGGATAACATTTTTTCTATAGAAAATTGTTATCCGGATAACATTTTTTCTATAGAAAATTGTTATCCGGATAACATTTTTTCTATAGAAAATTGTTATCCGGATAACATTTTTTCTATAGAAAATTGTTATCCGGATAACATTTTTTCTATAGAAAATTGTTATCCGGATAACATTTTTTCTATGGAAAATTGTTATCCGGATAACATTTTTTCTATAGAAAATTGTTATCCGGATAACATTTTTTCTATAGAAAATTGTTATCCGGATAACATTTTTTCTATAGAAAATTGTTATCCGGATAAAATTTTTTCTATAGAAAATTGTTATCCGGATAAAATTTTTTCTATAGAAAATTGTTATCCGGATAACATTTTTTCTATGGAAAATTGTTATCCGGATAACATTTTTTCTATGGAAAATTGTTATCCGGATAACATTTTTTCTATGGAAAATTGTTATCCGGATAACATTTTTTCTATGGAAAATTGTTATCCGGATAACATTTTTTCTATGGAAAATTGTTATCCGGATAACATTTTTTCTATGGAAAATTGTTATCCGGATAACATTTTTTCTATGGAAAATTGTTATCCGGATAACATTTTTTCTATGGAAAATTGTTATCCGGATAACATTTTTTCTATGAAAATTGTTATCCGGATAACATTTTTTCTATAGAAAATTGTTATCCGGATAACATTTTTTCTATAGAAAATTGTTATCCGGATAACATTTTTTCTATAGAAAATTGTTATCCGGATAAAATTTTTTCTATAGAAATTGTTATCGGATAAAATTTTTTCTATAGAAATTGTTATCCGGATAACATTTTTTCTATGGAAAATTGTTATCCGGATAACATTTTTTCTATGGAAAATTGTTATCCGGATAACATTTTTTCTATGGAAAATTGTTATCCGGATAACATTTTTTCTATGGAAAATTGTTATCCGGATAACATTTTTTCTATGGAAAATTGTTATCCGGATAACATTTTTTCTATGGAAAATTGTTATCCGGATAACATTTTTCTATGGAAAATTGTTATCCGGATAACATTTTTTCTATGGAAAATTGTTATCCGGATAACATTTTTTCTATAGAAAATTGTTATCCGGATAACATTTTTTCTATAGAAAATTGTTATCCGGATAACATTTTTTCTATAGAAAATTGTTATCCGGATAACATTTTTTCTATAGAAAATTGTTATCCGGATAAGATTTTTTCTATAGAAAATTGTTATCCGGATAAGATTTTTTCTATAGAAAATTGTTATCCGGATAACATTTTTTCTATAGAAAATTGTTATCCGGATAACATTTTTCTATAGAAAATTGTTATCCGGATAACATTTTTTCTATAGAAAATTGTTATCCGGATAACATTTTTTCTATAGAAATTGTTATCCGGATAACATTTTTTCTATAGAAATTGTTATCCGGATAACATTTTTTCTATAGAAAATTGTTATCCGGATAACATTTTTTCTATAGAAAATTGTTATCCGGATAACATTTTTTCTATAGAAAAATTGTTATCCGGATAACATTTTTTCTATAGAAATTGTTATCCGGATAACATTTTTTCTATAGAAAATTGTTATCCGGATAACATTTTTTCTATAGAAAATTGTTATCCGGATAACATTTTTTCTATAGAAAATTGTTATCCGGATAACATTTTTTCTATAGAAAATTGTTATCCGGATAACATTTTTTCTATAGAAAATTGTTATCCGGATAACATTTTTTCTATAGAAAATTGTTATCCGGATAACATTTTTTCTATAGAAAATTGTTATCCGGATAACATTTTTTCTATAGAAAATTGTTATCCGGATAACATTTTTTCTATAGAAAATTGTTATCCGGATAACATTTTTTCTATAGAAAATTGTTATCCGGATAACATTTTTTCTATAGAAAATTGTTATCCGGATAACATTTTTTCTATAGAAAATTGTTATCCGGATAACATTTTTTCTATAGAAAATTGTTATCCGGATAACATTTTTTCTATAGAAAATTGTTATCCGGATAACATTTTTTCTATAGAAAATTGTTATCCGGATAACATTTTTTCTATAGAAATTGTTATCCGGATAACATTTTTTCTATAGAAAATTGTTATCCGGATAACATTTTTTCTATAGAAAATTGTTATCCGGATAACATTTTTTCTATAGAAAATTGTTATCCGGATAACATTTTTTCTATAGAAAATTGTTATCCGGATAACATTTTTTCTATAGGAAAATTGTTATCCGGATAACATTTTTTCTATGGAAAATTGTTATCCGGATAACATTTTTTCTATAGAAAATTGTTATCCGGATAACATTTTTTCTATGGAAAATTGTTATCCGGATAACATTTTTTCTATTAGAAAATTGTTATCCGGATAACATTTTTTCTATAGAAAATTGTTATCCGGATAACATTTTTTCTATAGAAAATTGTTATCCGGATAACATTTTTTCTATAGAAAATTGTTATCCGGATAACATTTTTTCTATAGAAAATTGTTATCCGGATAACATTTTTCTATAGAAAATTGTTATCCGGATAACATTTTTCTATAGAAAATTGTTATCCGGATAACATTTTTTCTATAGAAAATTGTTATCCGGATAACATTTTTCTATAGAAAATTGTTATCCGGATAACATTTTTTCTATAGAAAATTGTTATCCGGATAACATTTTTTCTATAGAAAATTGTTATCCGGATAACATTTTTTCTATAGAAAATTGTTATCCGGATAACATTTTTTCTATAGAAAATTGTTATCCGGATAACATTTTTCTATAGAAAATTGTTATCCGGATAACATTTTTTCTATAGAAAATTGTTATCCGGATAACATTTTTTCTATAGAAAATTGTTATCCGGATAACATTTTTTCTATAGAAAATTGTTATCCGGATAACATTTTTTCTATAGAAAATTGTTATCCGGATAACATTTTTTCTATAGAAAATTGTTATCCGGATAACATTTTTTCTATAGAAAATTGTTATCCGGATAACATTTTTTCTATAGAAAATTGTTATCCGGATAACATTTTTTCTATAGAAAATTGTTATCCGGATAACATTTTTTCTATAGAAAATTGTTATCCGGATAACATTTTTTCTATAGAAAATTGTTATCCGGATAACATTTTTTCTATAGAAAATTGTTATCCGGATAACATTTTTTCTATAGAAAATTGTTATCCGGATAACATTTTTTCTATAGAAAATTGTTATCCGGATAACATTTTTTCTATAGAAAATTGTTATCCGGATAACATTTTTTCTATAGAAAATTGTTATCCGGATAACATTTTTTCTATAGAAAATTGTTATCCGGATAACATTTTTTCTATAGAAAATTGTTATCCGGATAACATTTTTTCTATAGAAAATTGTTATCCGGATAACATTTTTTTCTATAGAAAATTGTTATCCGGATAACATTTTTCTATAGAAAATTGTTATCCGGATAACATTTTTTCTATAGAAAATTGTTATCCGGATAACATTTTTTCTATAGAAAATTGTTATCCGGATAACATTTTTTCTATAGAAAATTGTTATCCGGATAACATTTTTTCTATAGAAAATTGTTATCCGGATAACATTTTTTCTATAGAAAATTGTTATCCGGATAACATTTTTTCTATAGAAAATTGTTATCCGGATAACATTTTTTCTATAGAAAATTGTTATCCGGATAACATTTTTTCTATAGAAAATTGTTATCCGGATAACATTTTTCTATAGAAAATTGTTATCCGGATAACATTTTTTCTATGGAAAATTGTTATCCGGATAACATTTTTCTATAGAAAATTGTTATCCGGATAACATTTTTTCTATAGAAAATTGTTATCCGGATAACATTTTTTCTATAGAAAATTGTTATCCGGATAACATTTTTCTATAGAAAATTGTTATCCGGATAACATTTTTTCTATAGAAAATTGTTATCCGGATAACATTTTTTCTATAGAAAATTGTTATCCGGATAACATTTTTTCTATAGAAAATTGTTATCCGGATAACATTTTTTCTATAGAAAATTGTTATCCGGATAACATTTTTTCTATAGAAAATTGTTATCCGGATAAAATTTTTTCTATAGAAAATTGTTATCCGGATAAAATTTTTCTATAGAAAATTGTTATCCGGATAAAATTTTTTCTATAGAAAATTGTTATCCGGATAAAATTTTTTCTATAGAAAATTGTTATCCGGATAAAATTTTTTCTATAGAAAATTGTTATCCGGATAAAATTTTTTCTATAGAAAATTGTTATCCGGATAAAATTTTTTCTATAGAAAATTGTTATCCGGATAAAATTTTTTCTATAGAAAATTGTTATCCGGATAAAATTTTTTCTATAGAAAATTGTTATCCGGATAAAATTTTTTCTATAGAAAATTGTTATCCGGATAAAATTTTTTCTATAGAAAATTGTTATCCGGATAAATTTTTTCTATAGAAAATTGTTATCCGGATAAAATTTTTTCTATAGAAAATTGTTATCCGGATAAAATTTTTTCTATAGAAAATTGTTATCCGGATAAAATTTTTTCTATAGAAAATTGTTATCCGGATAAAATTTTTTCTATAGAAAATTGTTATCCGGATAAAATTTTTTCTATAGAAAATTGTTATCCGGATAAAATTTTTTCTATAGAAAATTGTTATCCGGATAAAATTTTTTCTATAGAAAATTGTTATCCGGATAAAATTTTTTCTATAGAAAATTGTTATCCGGATAAAATTTTTTCTATAGAAAATTGTTATCCGGATAAAATTTTTTCTATAGAAAATTGTTATCCGGATAAAATTTTTTCTATAGAAAATTGTTATCCGGATAAAATTTTTTCTATAGAAAATTGTTATCCGGATAACATTTTTTCTATAGAAAATTGTTATCCGGATAACATTTTTTCTATAGAAAATTGTTATCCGGATAACATTTTTTCTATAGAAATTGTTATCCGGATAACATTTTTTCTATAGAAAATTGTTATCCGGATAACATTTTTTCTATAGAAAATTGTTATCCGGATAACATTTTTTCTATAGAAAATTGTTATCCGGATAACATTTTTTCTATAGAAAATTGTTATCCGGATAACATTTTTTCTATAGAAAATTGTTATCCGGATAACATTTTTTCTATAGAAAATTGTTATCCGGATAACATTTTTTCTATAGAAAATTGTTATCCGGATAACATTTTTTCTATAGAAAATTGTTATCCGGATAACATTTTTTCTATAGAAAATTGTTATCCGGATAACATTTTTTCTATAGAAAATTGTTATCCGGATAACATTTTTTCTATAGAAAATTGTTATCCGGATAAAATTTTTTCTATAGAAAATTGTTATCCGGATAAAATTTTTTCTATAGAAAATTGTTATCCGGATAAAATTTTTTCTATAGAAAATTGTTATCCGGATAAAATTTTTTCTATAGAAAATTGTTATCCGGATAAAATTTTTTCTATAGAAAATTGTTATCCGGATAAAATTTTTTCTATAGAAAATTGTTATCCGGATAAAATTTTTTCTATAGAAAATTGTTATCCGGATAAAATTTTTTCTATAGAAAATTGTTATCCGGATAAAATTTTTTCTATAGAAAATTGTTATCCGGATAAAATTTTTTCTATAGAAAATTGTTATCCGGATAAAATTTTTTCTATAGAAAATTGTTATCCGGATAAAATTTTTTTCAATAGAAAATTGTTATCCGGATAAAATTTTTTCAATAGAAAATTGTTATCCGGATAAAATTTTTTCAATAGAAAATTGTTATCCGGATAAAATTTTTTCAATAGAAAATTGTTATCCGGATAAAATTTTTTCAATAGAAAATTGTTATCCGGATAAAATTTTTTCAATAGAAAATTGTTATCCGGATAAAATTTTTTCAATAGAAAATTGTTATCCGGATAAAATTTTTTCAATAGAAAATTGTTATCCGGATAAAATTTTTTCAATAGAAAATTGTTATCCGGATAAAATTTTTTCAATAGAAAATTGTTATCCGGATAAAATTTTTTCTATAGAAAATTGTTATCCGGATAAAAATTTTCCCATGGAAAAATCTTATCCGGATAAAAATTTTCCTATGGAAAAATCTTATCCGGATAAAAATTTTCCTATGGAAAAATCTTATCCGGATAAAAATTTTCCTATGGAAAAATCTTATCCGGATAACATTTTTCTATAGAAAATCTTATCCGGATAAAATTTTTCTACCGAAAATCTTATTCGGATAAAATTTTTCTACCGAAAATCTTATTCGGATAAAATTTTTCTACCGAAAATCTTATTCGGATAAAATTTTTCTATAGAAAATCTTATCCGGATAACATTTTTCTATAGAAAATCTTATCCGGATAAAATTTTTCTATCGGAAATCTTATCCGGATAAAATTTTTCTATCGGAAATCTTATCCGGATAACATTTTTCTATCGGAAATCTTATCCGGATAACATTTTTCTATCGGAAATCTTATCCGGATAACATTTTTCTATCGGAAATCTTATCCGGATAATATTTTTCTTTGGAAAATTGTATCCGGATAACATTTTTCCATTTAAAAATTTCCCGCGGATAAAATATTTCTATAGAAAATTTTATCCGAATAATTTTTTTCTATGGAAAAGTTTTATCCGGTTCAGTTTCTCTCTCTCTTTTTTTCTCTCAGTGTACATATTGACATTCCGTGCCATTCTCGTGCTGTTGCACACCCGAAACGAGACAGACTGAATGACGTAACACCACTCAGCATTCATTGGCCGAAACGAATCTTGATGTAGTTACGTCACCTTTTATTGTGACCAAAAGCAGAAACAACAACAACAACGCCAACAAATGTGCTCAAAAGCCAAAAGACGGCTAAGACAACGGCTAAAACCGAAAACAAAGAATGAGAGACGAACAACGAAAAGCATTAAAACTTGAGCACAAAAATCTATCAGACATTAAATTTTCGAACTGTCGACGCTGACGACAAAAGTCGTCATCGTCTGCCTCGCCAAGGCTAAATGAGAACAGCAACAATAACGCCAATGACATGAAGCGAGAAACAAACAAAAAAAAAAAAGAAACGGACGAATGTCCGACCCAATGGACGTTGGAGCGTTCTCTGGTGTTCTAAACGTGTGTGTTTTTTGTTGTTCGGCTGGCTGACTGGCTGACTGTCTGTCTGTCCGTACGCCCGCCCGCCCATTTGGCCATTTGTCTGTTTATAAACTCTTCTCCTTTCGCTACTTACTCACGGAGGAAAAATTTTCAGTTATTAATGATTTTTCACCGTTGGCCGAACATTGAATTCTTTCTTCGTGTGTGTGTGTGTTTTTCTTTTTTTCACGTTTTTTTTTTTTTTTGTTTGTTTTTTGGTTGGGGTTCATTGTTGTTGTTGTGGCTGTTGTTGCTGGGAATTCAGTTTGGCTGGTTAAAAATAAATTAGCATAGCCAGCCAGGCAGCCAGTCATCCGAAAATCGGCAGCGGCAAACAGAAAATTGTTCAAAATATTTACACACAAGGAAAAGCTGTGAAAAGTGTTACCAGCCACTTGAGGCGGTTGGCGGGGCGTTTGGCTGGCTGATTGACTTTTTGCCGGGCATTATCTGCCAGTCTAAGAACTTTTTCAGATGAAAAGAATAAAAAATTTGTAACATTTTCCCATGGAAAATATTATCCGGATAATATTTTTCCTATAGAAAATATTATCCGGATAACATTTTTCCTATAGAAAATATTATCCGGATAACATTTTTCCTATAGAAAATATTATCCGGATAACATTTTTCTATAGAAAATATTATCCGGATAATATTTTTCTATGGAAAATCTTATCCGGATAACATTTTTCTATGGAAAATCTTATCCGGATAACATTTTTCTATGGAAAATCTTATCCGGATAACATTTTTCCTATAGAAAATCTTATCCGGATAACATTTTTCTATGGGAAATATTATCCGTTTAACATTTTTCTATGGAAAATATTATCCGTTTAACATTTTTCTATGGAAAATATTATCCGGATAACATTTTTCTAAAGAAAATATTGTCCGGATTACATTTTTCTAAAGAAAATATTATCCGGATAACATTTTTCTAAAGAAAATATTATCCGGATAACATTTTTCTAAAGAAAATATTATCCGGATAAAATTTTTCCACAGAATATATTATCCGGATAACATTTTTCTATGGAAAATATTATCCGTATAACATTTTTCTAAAGAAAATATTATCCGGATAACATTTTTCTAAAAAAAATATTATCCGGATACAAATTTTCTATGGAAAATATTATCCGGATAACATTTTTCTAAAGAAAATATTATCCGGATACAAATTTTCTATGGAAAATATTATCCGGATACAAATTTTCTATGGAAAATATTATCCGGATAACATTTTTCTATGGGAAATATTATCCGGATAACATTTTTCTATGGGAAATATTATCCGGATAACATTTTCCTATGGAAAATATTATCCGGATAACATTTTTCCAAAGAAAATATTATCAGGATAACATGTTTCCAAAGAAAATATTATCCGGATAACATTTTTCTATGGAGAACATTATCCGGATAAAATTTTTCTATCGCAAATATTATCCGGATATAATTTTTCTATGGAAAATATTATCCGGATAACATTTTTCTATGGAAAATATTATCCGGATAACATTTTTCTATGGAAAATATTATCCGGATAACATTTTTTCATAGAAAATATTATCCGGATAAAATTTTTCCATAGAAAATATTATCCGAATAAAATTTTTCCATAGAAAATATTATTCGGATAAAATTTTTTCATAGAAAATATTATCCGGATAACATTTTTCTATAGAAAATATTATCCGGATAACATTTTTCCATAGAAAATATTGTCCGGATAAAAATTTTCCATAGAAAATATTATCCGGATAAAATTTTTCCATAGAAAATATTATCCGGATAAAATTTTTCCATAGAAAATATTATCCGGATAACATTTTTCTATGGAAAATAATATCCGGATAACATTTTTCTATGGAAAATATTATCCGGATAAAATTTTTCTATGGAAAATATTATCCGGATAACATTTTTCTAAAGAAAATATTATCCGGATAACATTTTTCTAAAGAAAATATTATCCGGATAACATTTTTCTAAAGAAAATATTATCCGGATAACATTTTTCTACAGAAAATATTATCCGGATAACATTTTTCCTATGGAAAATATTATCCGGATAAAATTTTTCCAAAGAAAATATTATCCGGATAAAAATTTTCCAACGAAAATATTATCCGGATAAAATTTTTCCATAAAGAATATTATCCGGATAAAATTTTTCCATAGAAAATATTATCCGGATAAAATTTTTTCATAGAAAATATTATCCGCATAAAATTTTTCATAGAAAATATTATCCGGATAAAATTTTACCGTAGAAAATATTATCCGGATAACATTTTTCTATGGAAAATATTATCCGGATAACATTTTTCTATGGAAAATATTATCCGGATAATATTTTTCTATGGAAAATATTATCCGGATAATATTTTTCTATGGAAAATATTATCCGGATAATATTTTTCTATAGAAAATATTATCCGGATAATATTTTTCTATAGAAAATCTTATCCGGATAATATTTTTCTATAGAAAATCTTATCCGGATAACATTTTTCCTGTAGAAAATCTTATCCGGATAACATTTTTCCATGGAAAATATATCCGGATAAAATTTTTCTATGGAAAATATTATCCGGATAGAATTTTCTTATTGAAAAAAATATCCGGATAACATTTTTCCATGGAAAAATTTTATCCGCATATTTTTTTTACAAAAAAAATTATTTTTTGGAATTTCTTATCCAAGTGGGATAATGAAAATAGGCACCCTAATATATTTTTTCCAAACCACGAAGAACCAAAACTTCCTCCACACACACACATGCACGATCATTAAAAATAGTAATAAAAATATTTACGATTATTCTTAAAATATATGTTCTACTACAACAAAGTACAATAGAATTTTCGAATGTAAAACAAAATTATTCTGAGAAGATGAGTAATGAAAATATATATTTGGATGGTCATAATTTGCAGGAATGCAATTGGGCCAAGGAAGAAGAAGAAGATCAAAAAAATTGGTTCAGTTGAATTTCCTATTGAGAAAAATTTTGGAGAAATTCAAAAATCTTGAAAAAAGTAAAAATTTCCCTTTGAGGGAAAAATTTTGGGAAATTTGGATTTTCCCTGCCAAATCATATTTTTCGCTTAGATAAACACAGTTTTGAAAAAAAATTTAAATTTCCCTTAAAAATAAAAATTTCCCTTTGAGGGAAATTTTTGTTATGGGCCATTTTGGAGAATTTCTTGCATTTTTATACATTATGGTTCAAAGTTAATCGAATTAGAGCAAAAACTAAAAATTTCCCAAAAGGGAAATTTTTTGGGAAATTTTTTTTTTAATGGAAAATCATATTTTTCGCTTCGGCAAACACAGATATGAAAGAATTTTCAAAATTCCCTCAAAAATAAAAATTTCCCTTTGGGGGAAATTTTTTAGCAAGGGGAATTTTGAGGGAAATTTTATGGATTTTTGAAAGGTCCAGGGGAAATATTATGATGAAATAATGGAAAAACAGAAATTTCCCAATTAAATTTCCTTTATAAATAAAAATTTCCTTTGTTGGGGAAATATTTTTTTAAATAATATTTCCTTTGGGGAAATTTTCCTTTCAAGGACATATTTTCCACCTGCCATAGTCCTCAAGTCATTTTTGTCATTTTACCTTCGAAGTTAATCACAATTGCCCCATCAATGAAGAGCCTATTGTAGTCACTATACAGACTAACATGAAGGCAATAACTTCCTTATCTCTTTTCCTGGCCCACTTCCCTACTCTCCCTCCCTCTCTCGCTCAAGTGTTATTTTATGTTATCAAATTGTCTCAAGAGCTGTGTTTTATTTGAACAACTCAACCCGGCCATTATCTTCTTAAGTGATTAATAATTTCTAGCTATTATTAATTAAAAGTCCCCCCCCCCCCTCTCTCTCACCACTACACCGGGCTATTAATATCCGCAAAACAAAAACATGAACGGGGAATTCGAATTGAATTATTTGCAAATTGCTGGCTAAGTGTATTTGGTTTCAAAATCATTCACGTGTTTGAAAAAAAAATAAATATTGCATCTCAAATCATTTTGGTTGCCTTGAATTCATTACAACTTTGGTCCAACGGCACGCCAGTCGTACAGTTGTATAAATTAATTAAAAAAATCAGAAAAAAATACAACAACGCTTCTCGTTCTACCTACAACACCAACATCAATGAATAACAATTAAATAAAATAAAAAAAAACTTGTAATAAATTAAATAACAAATGTTGTTGTGATTTATGCAGAAACAAGGTGACTAAATGCTAGAATTATGAAGTAATTATTTTTATTTGATTTTCAGATTAGATGGGACCCTGATATGGCCAATGATGAGGTAACGAATGACTCACTTCCGGGGGATGAAGAAAAAATTTCAAAAATAATGTTTTAATAAATCCAGGCCTGGAAAAAAATTCAAAAGTTAATTTTTAATAAATCCACACCTGGAAAAATTTCAAAAATTATTGTTTACTAAATCCACGCCTAGAAAAAATTTCAAAAACTATTTCTTAATAAATCCACATCTGGAAACAATTTCAAAAATTAATTTTTGATAAATCTATGCCTGGAAAAAAATTTCAAAAATTATTTTTTTAATAAATCCACGCCTGGAAAAAATTCAAAAATTAATTTTTATTAAATCCACACCTGGAAAATAAATTCAGAAATTATTTTTTAACAAATCCACGCCTGGAAAATTTTTCAAAAAATGATTTTTATAAATCCACGCCTAGAAAAGAATTAAAAAAATAGTTTTTAATAAATTCACACCTGAAAAAAAAAATCAAAAATATTTATTTATTAAATCCACGCCTGGAAAAATTTTCAAAAAATATTTTTTAATAAATCCACGCCTGGAAAAATTTTCAAAAATTATTTTTTAATAAATCCACGCCTGGAAAAATTTTCAAAAATTATTTTTTAATAAATCCACGCCTGGAAAAATTTTCAAAAATTATTTTTTAATAAATCCACGCCTGGAAAAATTTTCAAAAATTATTTTTTAATAAATCCACGCCTGAAAAATATTTCAAAAATTAATTTTTAATAAATCCAAGCCTGGAAAATTTTTCAAAAACTATTTTTTAATATATCCACGCCTGGAAAAAATTGCAAAAATTAATTTTTAATAAATCCACTCTAGGAAAAAATTTCAAAAATTAATTTTTGATAAATCCATGCCTGGAAAAAAATCAAAAAATTATGTTTTAATAAATCCACTCCTGGAAAAAATTTGAAAAATTATTTTTTAATAAATCCACGCCTGGAAAAAATTTCTAAAATAAATTTTTAATGAATTCACGCCTAGAAAAAATGTAAAAAATATTTGTTAATTCATTCCACCTCTAGAAAAAATTGAGAAAATAATTTTTAATAAATTCACGCCTGGAAAAAATTATTTTTTAACAATCCCACGCCAGGAAAAATTTTTAAAAATTATTTTTTAATAAATCCACGCCTGGAAAAAATTTCAAAAAATATTTTTTAATAAATCCACGCCTGGAAAAAACGTCAAAAGTTATTTTTTAATAAATCCACGCCTGGAAAAAATTTCAAAAATTAATTTTTAACAAATCTACGCCTGGAAAAAATTTCAAAAACTATTTTTTTTAACAAAAACACACCTTGAACAAATTAAAAAAATTTTTTTTTTAAACCATGCCTTGAAAAAAATTCAAAAATTATTTTTTAATAAATCTACCCATGGAAAAAATTTCAATGTCCAGACCCGCCCTGCTCCCCAACAAATAGCCATGTAATAACAATAACAACAACAATAAAAAAATGTCCACAACGATCGTAAAAATAATTATTTTCCACATTGCATATTAATTTAGAAAAATTAGAACGCTGACTAAGAGTTACAAAAACAACAACAAACATCGAACTCAAAGCGCAGCAGAGCTGCGTTTGCCTTGCAGCGCCAAAAACAAGATGCCAACGGAACAATTAGTAGCTCTGTAAAGGCAACAACAAAAAACCAACAACGACAAATATTTGCTTAAATTAAAACAAGAAACAACAACGACTTGGAGGTGCTGCGTTTTCGTTGTTATTGTTGTTGCTACTGTCGTCAGCATTTGTTGTTGGGGTGCCAATGATTAATTTTTGTATTTTTTTTTTTATTTTCTGATACCAGCTCACCGCTCTGAGTCATAAATACGTAAGTAATGCCGTCACACAGCTTTCAACTTTCGAAGCCATAGCGAACGCGATCTGAGACAAGTTATTCGTTGTTGTTGTATTCGCAATCACATGAAGTGAAAAAACCCTACAAAATTCTCTCAATTCCTCAAAAGAAGAAAAAAAAACAAACAGATCGTCAAGTGAATCGAAAACCAAACGAGAAGAATTGAACGAATCTGTAATCGATTTGATTTGGAGAGGAAATGTGTGTTTTGAAACACAGTGGAGGGTAAATGTGAAATTGCGATTTTTTTAAAATTATTTTTTAATAAATCCACGCCTGGAAAAAATTGCAAAAATTATTTGTTAATAAATCCCCGCATGGAAAAAATTTCAAATATTATTTTTTAATAAATCCACGCCTGGAAAAAATTGCAAAAATTATTTTTTAATAATTACACCCCTGAAAAAAATTTGAAAAATTATTTTTCAAACAATCCACGCATGGAAAAAATTGCAAAAATTATTTTTTAATAAATCCACGCCTGGAAAATTTTTCAAAAATAATTTTTTTATAAATCCACGGCTGGAAAAAATTTCAAAAAATAATTTTTAAATCAATCCACGCCTGGAAAATTTTTCAAAAATAAGTTTTTAATAAATCCACGTCCGGAAAATTTTTCAAAAATAATTTTTAAATAATTCACGTCTGGAAAATTTTTCAAAAATAATTTTTTAATAAATCCACGGCTGGAAAAAATTGCAAAAATATTTTTTGTTTTTAATAAATCCACGGGTGGAAAAAATTTCAAAAATAAATTTTTAATAAATCCGCAACTGGAAAAAATTTTAAAAATTATTTTTTTCATAAATCCACACCTGGAAAAAATTTCAAAAATTATTTTTTAATAAATCCACGTCTGAAAAAATTTTCAACAATTATTTTTTTAATAAATCCACGCCTGGAAACAATTGCAAAAATTATTTTTTAATAAATGCGCGCATGGAAAATATTTCAAAAATTATTTTTTTTAATAAACGCCTGGAATTTCAAATTCAAAAATTATTTTATAATAAATCCACGTCTGGAAAAAAATTGAAAAATTATTTCTTTAATAAATCCACACCTAGAAAAAAATTCCAAAAATAATTTTTAAAAAATCTACGTCTGGAAAAAATTGCAAAAATTAATTTTTCATAAATCCACGCCACGAAAAAATTGCAAAAATTATTTTTTAATAAATCCACGCCTGGGAAAAATTTCAAAAATTATTTTTTACTTAATCCACGCCAGGAAAAAATTGCAAAAATTATTTTTTAATAAATCCAGGCCTGGAAAAAATTTCAAAAATTATTTTTTCATAAATCCTCGCCTGGAAAATATTTCAAAAAATATTTTTAATAAATCCACACTTGGAAAAAAAATTCAAAAATTATTTTTTAATAAATGCACGCCTGGAAAAATTGCAAAAATTATTTTTTAATAAATCCACGGCTGGAAAAAATTTCAAAAAATATTTTTTAATAAATCCACACTTAGAAAAAATTTCAAAAATTATTTTTTTAATAAATCCACGCCTGGAAAAAATGTCAAAAATAATTTTTTAATAAATCCACGCCTGGAAAAAATGTCAAAAATAATTTTTTTAATAAATCCACGCCTGAAAAAAAATCGAAAATTATTTTTTAATAAATCTACGCCTGGAAAAAATTTCAAAAAATACTTTTTATTAAATCCACACCTGGAAAAAATTTCAAAAATTATTTCTTTAATAAATCCACGGCTGGAAAAAAATTCAAAAATTATTTCTTTAATAAATCCACGGCTGGAAAAAAATTCAAAAATTATTTTTTAATAAATCCACGCCTGGAAAAAATTGCAAAAATTATTTTTTAATAAATCCACGCCTGGAAAAAATTGCAAAAAATATTTTTTAATAAATCCACTCCTGGAAAAAATTGCAAAAATTATTTTTTTTATTACATCCACGCCTGGAAAAAATTTCAAAAATTATTTTTTAATAAATCCACGCCTGGAAAAAATTTCAAAAATTATTTTTTAATAAATCCACGCCTGGAAAATTTTTCAAAAATTATTTTTTAACAAATCCACGCCTGGAAAATTTTTCAAAAATTATTTTTTAATAAATCCACGCCTGGAAAATTTTTCAAAAATTATTTTTTAATAAATCCACGCCTGGAAAATTTTTCAAAAATTATTTTTTAATAAATCCACGCCTGGAAAATTTTTCAAAAATTATTTTTTAATAAATCCACGACTGGAAAAAATGTCAAAAATTATTTTTTTTTAATAAATCCACAAATGGAAAAAATTTCAAAAATTATTTTTTAATAAATCCTCGCCTTGAAAAAAGTTGCAAAAATATTTTTTTTAATAAATCCTCGCCTGGAAAAAATTTCAAAAATAATTTTTTATTAAATCCTCGTCTGGAAAAAATTGCAAAAATTATTTTTTAATAAATCCTCGTCTGGAAAAAGTTGCAAAAATTATTTTTTAATAAATTCTCGCCAGGAAAAAATTGCAAAAATTATATATTAATAAATCCACGCCTAGAAAATTTTGAAAAATTATTTTTTAATAAATAATATGCCTGGAAAAAAATTCAAAAATTATTTTTTTTTAATAAACGCCTGGAATTTCAAATTCAAAAATTATTTTTTCAATAAATCTACGCCAGGAAAAAAATTCAAAAATTATTTTTTAATAAATCCACGCCTGGAAAAAATTCAAAAAATTTATTTTTAATAAATCCACTCCTGGAAAAAATTTCAAAAATTATTTTTTATTAAATCCTCGCCTGGAAAAAATTGCAAAAATTATTTCTTAATAAAACCGCTTTTGAAAAATTTCCAAAAATTATTTTTCAATAAATCCACGCCTGGAAAAAATTGCAAAAATTATTTCTTAATAAAACCGCGTTTGGAAAAATTTTCAAAAATTATTTTGTAATAAATCCACGCCTGGAAAAAATTGCAAAAATTATTTCTTAATAAAACCGCGTTTGAAAAATTTCCAAAAATTATTTTTCAATAAATCCACGCCTGGAAAAAATTGCAAAAATTATTTCTTAATAAAACCGCGTTTGGAAAAATTTTCAAAAATTATTTTTGAATAAATCCACGTCTGGAAAAATTTGCAAAATTAATTTTTAATAAATCCACGCCTGGAAAAAATTGCAAAAATTAGTTTTTAATAAATCCATGCCTGGAAAAAAATTCAAAAAATATTTTTTATAAATCCACGCCTGGAAAAATTTGCCAAAATTCCCATAAATATCCCCTTTTGCCTTCAAAAAAAAAATCCCCTCTCTTTTCTTTGCAACCAACTCACATTCGTCCCCCACTGTATTTTATCATCAAGCCTGCACTTGATGTGTTTTCTGTGTTTGTTTTTATTATCAGCAACATTTGTTTCAAGCTTTCAAGTGACAGTTGTCGGTATGTACATACTACACTTGCTTGATTGCTTTTAACAACAACAACAACAGCAACAATAACCATTACAACAGCAACAACAAAAACACATGTGTGGCCCCATAAATATTGTACATGTCTTGACTTGAATGTGTTTTACACCTTTTCATTGGCATAGGGTTTTCTATGAGTGTGTGTGTGTGTGTCTGTGTGTTGCTTTGTTTGGGGAAAGTCCTTTCCGAGGCGTGGGGTTGGGGGTTTGTTTGTTTTATGTCTATGCCACATACATGTGATTGTATGTGTGTGTGTGTGTGTCTGTTTCTATGTTTAGTTTGAGACGTTTTCTAAAATTAAATAAAATAATTTTTTTTTCTTTTCTTGGGGCAGTCTATTTGGCGTTTTTCTTGTTAGTTGGGGCATTGGCAACACTTAACCCCTTATACTATTTGTGTGTGAGCGTCTGTTTCAAACAATACGTTTGTGTTTTTGGTTTTTTTTCAGACAACTGCTCGCTCCTCTGTGTGTACGAATGCCCCATTGAACGCTGGGTATTTGCTGAGCTCCACTGAGCTCCGTTCGCTGGCTGGCTGGCTGGTGTCTATATCTAGTATCGTGAACTTAGTACAAGCGAGACGTCGTTTCGTGCGGAGAGCGAGCGCTGTGAATTTGAATTGAAAAAAAATATATATTTAAAGAAGAAAATTTAGCAAAAAATTAGAAGAAAAAAATTCATAGAGCAAAAAAAAAAAAGAAGGTTGTGAAACAGAAAAGAAAAAATCTACCTATTTTGCAGTGTAAAGTTTTACAAAATTCCGAGAGCTGCGAAGTTGAAATAAATCCATTTTTTTTTTTTGTTCTGGGAAAAGTGGTGCCATTTGTGGAGAAAAAAAAGCAAACGAAATGTCAAATATGCAATAACTTCAGATTTCCCCAAAACGAATAAATTTCTTTCTCGTAGAGAAAACACTCAAGGTGTTTTTTTCCTTTGGCCGATTTTTTTCCTTTCTTTCTTTCAACCTACCTATATGAACCAGTGACGACAGAAAAATCGGCGACCGCGGCGGCAACGACACACAAACGGGGCAGCACATACCAAATATTCCCCAATATTACATTTGTACAAAAAAAAACGCGCACACACACCCCAACCTACATACATAGATCCATATAAAAATTAAAAAAAAAATAAAACAAAAGAGAGAGAGAGAGAGAGAATCGTGAACAGTGAAAATAAATATTCCCCCCCAAACGAAGTGAGCGAGTGTGTGTCACAAAGCACACCGCCAGCACACACACAGCACTTAGTCAGCTGTGTGTGTTTGCTCCAACAACATAACAGCTGATTGGAGTATCCCCATTAAAGAGGAATAAATTAGTACGCGAGTGAGTGAGAGCAACGAGAGAGTGGTGGTGGTGAGCGCCAAGAAAAAAAAATACAAAGGTAATTAAAAAATAAAATTTATTTATCAGAGCCATCTGGTGGTAGATAGTGTTTAAGACACACACACACACGAGTGCCATAAAACGGGAAATACAAGTGTGGTGTTAAGCCAAATAAAAGAAACAAACCAACAAACAAACGTATGGAGCACATGCAATAAATAACTAATTACATTAACACAAAAAAAAAATGAGAAGATTACAATAACAAAAACAAAGCATACATAAAATAAACACAACAATTCTCCAAAAACCAGCTAAGTAATTAAAACAATAACAACAAATCCCTAACGTGCTCAGTTTATTCAATGAGGGCCATTATGCATAAAGAGAAAATAGCCAGTATTTACTCACCCATCTAAAGGGAGAGAGTAAATTCCAAACTCAGTAAAAATAGAGTTCACCCAAATGCAAAGAGTTCACAACAGCAAGTGTTTGTGTGCAAGTCTGTGTGTGGCTGTGTGTGGGGGGATAGCCGTTTTAGAACACCCACAACCACAGCAGCAGCAGCAGCAACAGAAAGTCTAAATAACAATAATACCAACAACAAAAGACATACATTAGAGAGTAGGCAGAGAAACAATGAACACCAGCATGATGACATCCACCCACACTAAATAAAAGCCAATGGGGGGAGACTGGGAGCAAAACCAGACATGGAAACACAGACACACACACAGAGAAACACAATGAGAGACAGAGCACCAAATGCAAAGTTATTTTGCTTCGTCTCTGTCTGAGAAATTGTATGAAAAATTGATGATATTTACAATGTGTGCAACTCTTTCTTTCTTTCTTATTTTTATTTTTGCGGGATTTTGGAGGGAACTTTTTTGGACATGGGAAATTAAAGAAAAATTATAAAATAAATAGAAAAATTAAAATATTAAATAAAAATTAAATTTAAGAGAAGATAAAGGTATAAATGACAAGTCTTGTGTGTTACAACTTTCCTTGATTTAATTAAAAAGAGATGGCAGAGTAGAGACCTAGGTTGCATTGTTTCAACTTTTGAGGTAGGAGGTTCAAGCCTGTTTGAATTTTAAAACCTCTTTAGTTTTTTAAAGACTCAATGCGATTTTCTTAAATATTTTTTGTTACGAATGGGATTTTTTAAGAAATATTTCTTTCACATATATTTTTTTTTTCAAATAACTAGGTACAAGCGGGATATTTAATATATATTTAGGATAAACACCGATATTTTACACCTTCAGCCAGCTGACCTAAATTGAATTGTAGAAATTTTGGCGTTAGGAGGTTCAAGGAATATTAAAATCTCTTCACTTTTTAAAGACTTGTATTATTTAAATTTCGAATGTCATTTTCTTGAAATCTAATTTACCTGGATATATAGTTCATTCTGAGATTTATAGTGAAATTTTGTGTAGAATATTTCTTCCTTTGCTACTTTTTGTCTAAAATGAAATTTTATGTCAATTTCAGGCGTCAACTCGAAAAAAGTCCGAGAAAAAATTGAACAAAAAAATGAGGAAATCTTTTTGCGTTTTTTTGGGGGCCAATATTTTTTGATATGGAATGAAAATAGAGATTTCTTTTCTTTGGCGACTTATAGTGAAATTTGATGATGAATATATCTCTCTTTAACGTCATCCTTATAAAATTATGATTTGAAAGGGAATTTAACACAAACTCACATGGAGACGTGAAAACGTAAACACATAATTTTCTCTTGTAATATTTAAAATTCGAATGTAATTTTCTTGAAAACTATTATATCTGGATATATAGTTATTTCTGAGATTTATAGTGAAATTTTGTGTAGAATATTTCTTCCTTTGATACTTTCTGCCTAAAATGAAATTTTAAGTCACTTTCAGGCGTCAACTCCAAAAAGTCCGAGGGAAAATTGAACAAAATATGAGGAAATATTTTTTGCGTTTTTTGAAGGGCAATATTTTTTGGTATAGAATGGAGATAGAGATTTCTTTTCTTTGGCGACTTATAGTGAAATTTGATGAGGAACATATCTGTCTTTGACGTCATCTCTCTAAAGTAATGCTTTATTGGAGAAATTTGCGTAAACTCACAAAGAGTACGGTTTTAACCCTAAAATGCCTTTTTAATATATTTGAATTCTTGGCTTTTAGCAAAGGTTTAGATTCTTGACTTCTTTTAGGACCTATAGTAGAATTTTATGACAAATAATTTTGTGGAATATTTTGACCTGCTACGATCCCGATTTTAGGGAAATTTTAATCACATTTTCAAAAAGGGACCAAAAAAACCCCTTTCTTGACCCACTTGAGGGTTAAAATTTCCAATCAAAATATTTCTCGTGTTTTTATCTGCAATATTGCCGAAGACACTATATAGCTGAAATTCAAGGATTCCGAGGAATCTTAATCCGATAATCTCCATGTGTTTTGTGGTGGCGCCCAATCAATGTGGCAATAAACGTATATTTTTTAAAGAATTTTTTTTCAAGGACCTTAAGTCGAATAAATTAGGAGTTTTTTAAAGAATTTATTTCAAGGACCTTAAGTTGAATAAATTAGGATTTTTTAAAAAATTTATTTCAAGGACATAAAGACCAAAAAAATTAATTTTTTAAAGAATTTATTTGAAGAATAAACGTGGATTTTTTATAGAATTTACTTCAAGGATATTAAGGCTAATAAAGGTGAATTTTTTAAAGAATTAATTTAAAGAACCGTAAGTCGAATAAATGAGGATTTTTTAAAGAATTTATTTCAAGGACCTTAAGTCGAATAGATGAGGATTTTTTAAAGAATTTATTTCAAGGACCTTTAGTCGAATAAATGAGGATTTTTTAAAGATTTTTTTCAAGGACCTTAAGTCAAATAAATGAGGATTTTTTAAAGAATTTATTTCAAGAACCTTAAGTCGAATAAATGAGGATTTTTTAAAGAATTTATTTCAATTACCTTAAGTCGAATAAATGAGGATTTTTCAATGAATTTATTTCAAGGACCTTAAGACGAATAAATGAGAATTTTTTAAAGAATTTATTTCAAGGGTCTTAAGTCAAATAAATGAGGATTTTTTTAAAGAATTTATTTCAAGGACCTTACGTCGAATAAATGAGGATTTTTTAAAGAATTTATTTCAAGGAGCTTAAGTCGAATAAATTAGAAATTTATAAAGAATTTATAAATAGGACCTTAAGTCGAATAAAAGAGGATTTTTTAAAGAATTTTTTCAAGGACGTTAAGTCGAATGAATGAGGATTTTTTGAAGAATTTATTTCAAGGACTTTAAGTCGAATAAAAGAGGATTTTTTAAAGAATTTATTTCAAGGACCTTGATTCGAATAAATGGGGATTTTTTAAAGACTGTATTTCAAGGACCTTAAGTCGAATAAATGAGGATTTTTTAATGAATTTATGTCAAGGACCTTAAGTGGAATAAATGAGGATTTTTTTAAAGAATTTATTTCAAGGATCTTTAGTCGAATAAATGAGGATTTTTTAAAGAATTTATTTCAAGGACCTTAATTCGAATAAATGAGGATTTTTTAAGGAATTTATTTCAAGGACCTTAAGTCGAATAAATGAGGATTTTTTTTAAGAATTTATTTCAAGAACCTTAAGTCGAATAAATGAGGATTTTTTAAATAATTTATTTTAAGGACATGAAGACCAATAAATGTTTATTCGTTTAAGAATTTATTTCAAGGACATGAAGTCTAATAAATGAGAATTTTTTAAAGAATTTATTTCAGGGACATTAAGTCTAATAAGTGAGAATTTATTAAAGAATTTATTTTCAAGGACCTTAAGTCGAATGAATAAAGAATTTATTTCAAGGACCTTAAGTCGAATAAATGAGGATTTTTTAAAGAAGTGAGGATTTTTTAAAGAATTTTTTTTCAAGGTCCTTAAGTCGAATAAATGAAGATTTTTCAGAGAATTTATTTCAAGGACCTTATGACTCCACAGAGTCTGTAGGTAACCCCGGAGGTCATCATAAAAATCTGCCATATATTTTTTTTTTTTTTTTTTTTTGAATTAAATAAATCCACAATTAATCCGTGCGGTTTCAGATTATAAATAATTGTTAACCAAACCCTGAGCTGCCCGCCTTCCCGTCTCTCTCTGGCTGGCCAGCTTGAATGCTACAATGACTGGATCTCTCTGTCTTTCTGTCTGTCGGTTTGGCCAGCATTCTGTTTGAATATTAATAGAAATACAATGAAACCAACAAAATGACAAATCACAAATACAAGCAATTCGCATTCCGAGAATGAAATCATCGGAGACAGCAACAACGATGACTACGACAAGAACACCAACAACAGCAACATCATCATCATCATCGCTGCCATCAGAATAAATGTTGTTACCGTCAACATTAAGTCCACACCATTGCCACCATCATATTTTTGTTGTTGTTTTTTAGTACAACAACAACAACAAAACAAAGTACATGAATAAGTTAGAGGTTCGTCATTGTTGTTGTTATTGGTTTTAGTTGGTCATACATTCCGCTTGACTGACTAGCTTGACTATGGCCTTAATGGCAACCAAAACAAACGTAGTTCTATAAATCTCCCAACCTACCACCTCCCCCTCGATACTCTCTTCAAATTACATACCACCTCACCGGCATGTATTACAATTTTATCGCATTGTTATTTTTGTCACACTCCACAAAAATTCTCGCCACTGGCCAGAGAAACTTGTAGAGGTGAGAGGTGTCGTGTAACTCAAGGGAGAGAGAGAGAGAGAGAGAGGGAGAAAAACAGTAAATCAGGCGAGGGTGAGAGCAGTGTTTGGAAATGTGCAACAATTTCACGTTTTAATGTGAAAATCGTAACTTATGTGGTGAGGTAGGACACAGAAAAAAAATAAATTCACACCAAGCTTTGGCAGATTAGTCACTTCGCATGCATTGTCAACGTCAATGGAAAGCGGAGTGCAAAAAAAAAATTATAAACGTGGCCAAGTATTCAATTAAGGCAAAAGGAAAATTCTTGAGCTTGGAATTTGAGACAGAGGAATTGGGTAAATATTGAAAAGAAAATTTAATTTGGATAATTTTTAAGGAAATCTGAGAGAGAGAGAGTATCTATGAGAGAGAGAGAGAGAGAATATGAGACTGTGTTTACATGGAGTCCACCTTTTGTGGCATATGGAAAAAACGCTCTATAGAGACCTTAAATGGCTCTCTTTTGAGAACCTTAAATGGCTCTCTTTTGAGAATAGAAAAGGAGAATCTTAGAGGCTCGAATAGGTTTTAAAATGAACATCTGGAAAATAATTTTAATAGAAAATATAAAAGGATCTCTCTCTCTCTCTCTCTATCTGTGTCTGTCTCCTTACAGTAAAATAGGAATAACCGTAGAGCCCGGAAAGGTCTTTCTATAGACGACTGAAAAGGAGTCTCTATAGGCGACTTAAAAGAAAATATTCTTTAAAAAAAATACAATTTTCAAACTCAACTCGTTTTTTGAGAAGTATTTTTTAAAACAGAGATTAAAGCTCGCAGGTCAGTTCGCAGTTACAGATTGCCAAGATGGCTACAGAAAAAAATTTATAAAAATCCCTCGGGTCTTTTTTGGAGTTCTCAAAAAGTCCCACAGACCTTTTCAGGTTCGCAGAGTGAACTATCACCTCTGCAACCCTTAAACTTGACTTAATTGTTGGCTAAAGATTAGCTGGAGCCCTCCTTTCCACAATCTGTTGGCTATTTTTAAAATAAAATCGATTTTTCTAGCTGTATAATCGTATTTTCTAATTAGAATACGGGTGCGTATAAGTAATATTAATTTTTGGGAATTTCGGGGAAATCTCCTATATTTCGGTAACGCAAGTTGTTACTGATGTTATGGATATGTGAAATTGTAGCCAAGGCATTACCAAATTTTTATAAATTTTTCTTATAAAATTAGTTCCCGTCTCCATGGTAAAATGTGGAGATTTTAGGTTGGATTTCCCTAAGATGGGCTAAGAAAATCAGGTTAATTTTAATTTAAAGCATTTGTAAACCAAAAAGTTGGTCTCCTCTTTGTTGAAATTTTTGTCAGATGTTGAGGTTTCAATAATCTGCTGGTTATTTTATTAAACACCTCAAGTTTCTAGTTGTTAAATGACTTTTAAGGGGTTTGGACACCATTGCGTATAAGTACTATTAATTTTAGGGTATTTTTGGAAAATCGTCTATATCTTAGAAACGGAAAGAGTTAATCCCATTATTTTTGTTGAAAATTGTGGCCAAGGGATCAAATATTTCAAAAAAATATACTAGCTGACCTGCCCATGGAAAAATATGGAGTTTTTTGGATCCTATTTCGCCAAAAAGGTAGAAGATGTTAGATTCTTTTCATTATCAAGTGTCTGTAATCCAACAAAATGATCTCCTTGTTATCAAAATGGCTTGCACCTCGTACGTGTTTTAAAATCAGTTATTTGTTTCATAAAATAAATTAATTTTCAAGTTCTAAACCCAGTTTTAATAAATTGGACACCATTGCGTATAAGTAATACTAATTTTTGGGTATTTTTGGAAAATGTCCATTATTTTGAAAACGCGAAACGATATTGGCACTATTTTTGCGTGAAATTGTAGCGATGACAGCAGAGATTTATAAAATATTTAAACAGTTCTTGTGTCAATGGAAATCTATGGAGATATTGGGTCATATTTCAAGAATATTTAAGTTTTTGTTTTTGTTTTTTTTTTTTTTCAAGCATCTGCAAACCTAAAAGTTGACTTTTTTGTTATTGAAAACATTGTTGGATTAAAGCTTTTCAACAATCTATTAAATATTTTACGAAATACGGTGAGATTCTAGCTCTAAAATCATTTTTAATTACTTGGACTTCACTGCGTATAAGTAATAATAATTTTTGGGTATCTTTGGTAAATCGCCTATATTTCGGCAACGGGAAGTGTTATCGAAATTATTTTTGGGGAAAATTGAAGCCAAGAGATCAGCATTTTAAAATAATTTTCGGGAAGTTGTTCTTTCCATGAAAAAGTTTGGAGTTTTTTGTGATTCATTTTCAACAAATTTGTTCTGCATGTTGGCATATTTGAAGAAAACAAATATTTTCGGGCTGTAAAGTATTTTTATATTTTTATTTCGCTTCAGAGAACCACGAGATATTAAATTAGTTGCCCCAAGAGATGAATAATTACAAATTGTTGCCATTAAAACTACTTTTTCCCCATTTCAATGGTCCACAAATAACAGAGCTCATTTCTTTGGTTAACCACAGGTCATAAATATTTTAGGAATTAATTTTATTTTATTTATTTATTAATTTTTTTAAGTTTTGTAGACCTCTGGCCACCATGAGTAACTATTTACTTGGAAGTTTTAAAATAGGATAATGTAAAAGACCTACGATTTGATATTTCAAATCAGAAATTATTTTTTCCTGGCCACTGAAAAAAATCTCTTTTCTGTGAAAACTATAAATAATTTAAAAAAAATTCTCTCTCACTTTAAAATCTCCGATTTTCTCTCAATACTAAACCTCTAACTCTTAAATACGACTATTTATAGACCAGCTCACTAGCCACTCCGTTGTGAATAACGTCGTCGTCATTGCCGCTGTGATATGCGTTGTTATTTTCATTGATCATCTTGTCGACAAACGAATCTGGTTTGGTTACTTTAAGAATTTCGAAGAAGCCAATTATCACCTGCCTTGAAATGAAATTCTGTGAAACGTAAACGGGTTTTTAATTTTGCCATTTTATTGACGTAAAGTTTGTTACATATCGAAACGGCTGTGTGCGCTGAATTTATTGTGGCGATTTTGTGTGGAGGTAGCACGTGCGAAAGATTCATGGAATGGGAATGGGGAGCGAGAGAGACAGAGAAGAGAGAAATGAAGTCATGAAAAGGGCTCTGAATAGAATTCGAAAAGTAGTTTCAAAAAATCCAGAATATCAAGCTCTGAAAGGCAAAATATTTTTTTTTTTTTTTTCAAAAATCCCTGAAAATATTTTTTTAAAAATCTCCGAAAATATTTTCAATAATTTTAGAGTTCGGATAGTCTTATGAAAAATATTTTAAAAATATTTACGTTTAGAACTCTGAAATCACTAGAAATATTTTTTTCAAAAATCCTCGAAAATATTTTCAATAATTTTGGGCTCCGATAGTCTTGAGACAAATATTTTAAAAATATTTACCTTCAGAACTCTGATAGTCTTGGGAAAAATATTTTTCTAAATCCTCCAATAACAACTCTACTTGTTTTAAAAAATCTTAAAAATCCACTCTTAGACTTCGGTTAATCTTTGAAAAATATATTTTTTATAAAATCCCTCTTTGGAGCCCCGATAGTCTGAAAGATTTACATTTATGGCTCCGTTAGGCTTGGAGAAGGCATTTGTATGAAACCCACAACCAATATCTGTAAAAAAATCAGAAAAAACTCTACAAATTTGTCTAGAAATTCCGAAAGAGTCAAATAGACCCTTTATAGGTTCTCAGAGGAAATTATACCTGAAATACTTTAAAAAATTCTCTACTTTTTGAGGAATTAGATGTCGAAGCATATGATAACCATTATCTGCTGGTTATTTTGTCAAAGAAATTAATTTCCTCGCTGTAAATTAATTTTAAATTATTGGACATCATTGCGTATGAGTATTATTAATTTTTGGGTATTGCTGGAAAATCTTCTATATCTCAATAACGTGAAATGATATCGACACCATTGTTGCGGGAAATTTTAGCCAAGAGATGTCCTATTATCATACCAATTTGGTGTGCCATGTTCCGCTAGAAAAAAATTGAGTTTTTGGATCAGATTTCCCAATTCATTATCAAAAATTTTTCCCAAAAGTTAACCTACTTCTTGGCTAAGTGATTTGCGGATCATAGATGTCTAAAAACTTATCGGTTTTGTATAAAATTAATTAAAATTTCCTACTGGATCCCTGATAGTGTCAGGGATTTTTTTTTTTTGTCTCAAAAATCCCTGAAAATATTTTTTCAAAAATCTCCGACAATATTTTCAGTAATTTTGGGCTCTGATAGTCCTGAGAAAAATATTTTAAAAATATCCATATTAAATGAGCATATGATAGCCACTATGTGCTGGTTGTTTTGTCAAAGAAATTTATTTCCTGGCTATAAATTAATTTTTAATTATTGGACATCATTGCGTATGAGTATTACTAATTTTTGGGTATTTTTGATAAATCCTCTATATCTCAAAAAAGCGATTTCATATCGACACTATTGTTGCGGGGAATTATAGCCAAGATATGCCTCAGTATCATACCATTTTGGTGTGTACGGTGCCCATGGAAAGATGTGGAGTTTTTGGAACCGATTTCCCCAATTACTGGTACGTAATTTGGAATTTTTAATTATCAAGCATTTTTTACCCCAAAAGTTAACCTACACTTTGGATAATCAGCTGTCGGATCACACATTTTTTTAATAATCTATCGGTTTTGTATAAAATAAATTGATTTTATTACTGGGTCTAACAAAAACCAAGAAAAATCCCTTGGATTCTTTGCACAAATCCTTAAAAAGTTTAAGAGAAGTTTTTTAGGTTCTCAGAGGAAAATTGACCTCAATAGGGTATTTGATGTTAATAATATTGCCTCCTTCTTGAGGAATTAGATGTGGATTCATACAATTTACCCTGCCTGATGATTATTTTGTTAAATAAATTAATTTCCTGGCTTTAAAACAAATGTTAGTTATTGGACACCATTGCGTATAAGTATTATTAATTTATGAGTATTTTTGGAAAATATTTTTTATCTCAATAACGCAAAGTGATATCGACACCATTGTTGCGAGGAATTTTAGCCTAGAGATGCCCCATTATCACAACATTTTGGTGTGCCTTGTGCCCCTAGAAAAATATGGAGCTTTTGGATCCGATTTCCCCAATTACTTTTACATAATATAGAGTTTTTTCATTATCAAGCCTTTTTCACCCCCCAGTGGACCTACTTGATCAATTTTCGGATCATAAATATCTAAGAGCTCATCGGTTTTGCATAAAATATATTGATTTTCTTACTGGATCTATACAAAAACTAAGAAACCTTGCGAAAATTTTCCTAAAAAATTTGCGAGACCTTTTACAGATTCGCAGAAGAAGTTCTACAACAAATAATAAATAAAAAGATTTCGGATCATACGATTTACCCTACCCGATATTTATTTTATTAAATAAATTAATTTTTTCGCTGTAAATTAAATTTTAATTATTGGACACCATTGCGTATAAGTATTATTAATTTATGGGTATTTTTGGAAAATATTTCATATCTCAATAACGCAGAGTGATATCGACTCAATTTTTGCGGGGAATTACAGCCAAGAGATGTCCCATTAATGTACCACTTTGGTTTACCTGGAGTTCCCGGAAAAAAAGAGGAATTTTTGGATCCGATTTCCCCAATTCATTATCAAATATTTTTCCCCAAAAGTTCACCTACTTCTTCGCTAAGTGATTTGCGGATCATAGATATCTAAGAACTTATCCGTTTTGTATAAAACTAATTAAAATTTCTTACTGGATCTAATAAAAACTAAGAAAAATCCCTTAGAATCCTTGCCGAAAATGTCAAAAAATTAAAGGGAACCTTTGAAGGTTATCAGAGGATATACTACAACAGATACTCTAAATTTTGTCTTCTTCTTATCCAAACAGATGGTGGATCATAGGATTTCTCCTACCTGATACATATTTTTTTAAAGAAATTAATTTCCCGGCTGTAAAATAATTTTTAATTACTGGACATCATTGCGTATGAGTAGTATTAATTTATAGGTATTGTTGATAAATCCTCTATATCTCAACAACGTGAAATGATATCGACATCATTGTTGCGGAGAATTACAGCTAAGAGATGACCCATCCTCATTCCATTTTGGTAGGAATGGTGCTTTTGGAAAAATGTGGAGTTTTTGGATCCGATTTCCTCAATGAGGGATAAGAATGTTGGGGTTTTACCATTATTAAGCTTTTGTTAACACAAAAGTTGACCTACTTTTTGGCAAAATTAATGTCGGATCTTTGATTTTTCACCTTATTTTTCTTATATTATGAAATAAATTAATTTCCTGGCTGTAAACCATTTTTTAAAGAATTATACACCACTGCGTATAAGTGATATTAATTTTGGGAATTTTCTTTAAATTGCCTATATTTCTGCAACCCGAAATCATACTGGTATTATTGTTGCAGAAAATTGGAGCCAAGAAAACACCTTTTCATATACAGTTTAGGTAATTCTTGTGTCAACTTTGAAATGAGGTCCAAATTCCCTAACGCTGGGAAATGTTGAAGGGTTTGGATTTTTGTAACTTCATTGGAATCTAAAATTGATCTACTTTTTGGCAAAATTTTTACCTGAGCATACCTTTTCTGGATTCTCTTGGTTATTTTATAAAATTAAGAAATATATATCTGGCTATGATTTAGTTTTAAATTGATTGGACACCACTGCGTATAATTATTATTATTTTATTTATTTATTTTTTTTTTTTTTTTTTTTTTGGTATTTTTGGAAAATCACTTGAGTTTCTGATATCCCAATTTGATTTTAATATACTTTTTGTGGCAGATTATAGCCAAGAGACCACCCATTTATAAACAATTTAGATAGTTCATCTCTCTATTTAATAATCCTGAGTTTTTGGGGGGCTTATTAACCATTATTGGTTAAGTGAGGTTAAGTTATTTTTTTGTAGCTTCAAGTCCATATAACCCAAAAAGTGTGTCTATTTATTAGCAAAATTATTGTAGGATGATATATTTTCAACAAAATATGGGTTAATTGGTGAAAAAATTTGAAAATTCTAGCTCTAAAATAATTTTTAACCTTTGGCCATCATTGCGTATAAGTAATATTAATTTTTGGGTATTTCTTGGAAATCTGCTATATCTTTGGAACCCGAAATGATATTGAGATTCTTTTAATGGGACATTGAATTTAAGAGATCCTCGAATAAATATGCTGTTTAAAAAACTCTTGCTTCCATGGAAAAATCCAGAGATTCTCTGAAGTTATTTGGGAAAGGAAGATTTGGAAAAGTGGAGTTGCTTTGTTTTGAATTTTAAGCTCATGTAATCCTAACTATTGTCGTACTTTTAAGCAAATTGGTTTAAGGATCTTACGAATTTATAATCCTGCTGATTATTTCATTAAAAAATTTGTCATTGAAGCTGTAAAATGATTTTTAATTCTTCGAACACCATTGCGTATAAGTATTATTAATTTTTGGGTATTTCTGGGAAATCCTTTATAATTTTGGAACGGGAAGTGATTTTAATATTATTTTTGTTGAAGATTGAAGCTAGGTTATCCTCGAATAAATATGATATTTAAGTAAATATTGTGCCATGCAAATATCCGGAGTTTTTCGGGAGTTATTTGGGAAAAGAAGATTTAAAGAAGTTGGGTTACTTTGTTTTGCATTTCAAGCTCATGAGACCCTAACTATTGTCGTACTTTCAAGCAAATTGGTTAAGAAATCTAAAGAATTCATAATCCTGCTGATTATTTAACTAAAAATTTTGATATTGAAGCTGTAAAATTATTTTTAATTCTTCGAACACCATTGCGTATAAGTAATATTAATTTTTGGATATTTCTGGGAAATCGTTCATAATTTTGAAACGGGAAATGATTTTAATATTCTTTTTGCAGGAGATTGAAGCTAGGAGATTCTCGTATAAATATAATATTTAAAAAATTTTTGGTTCCATTGAAAGATCCTGAGATTTTTGGGGGTTATTTGGAAAAAGAAGATTTAGAGAAGTTGAGTTACTTTGTTTTGAATTTCCAGCTCATGAGACCCTAACTATTGGCGTTCTTTCAAGCAAATTGCTTTAAGGAGTTTACGAATTTATACCCCTGCTGATTATTTAATTAAAAAAAATTGATATTGAAGCTATAAAATGATTTAAAATAATTCGGACATCATTGCGTATAAGTATTATTAATTTTTGGGTATTTCTGGGAAATACTTTATAATTTTGGAACGGGAAATGATATCGTGATTCTTTCTATAAAAAATTGAGGTGAAGAGATCTTCGAAAAAATATGCTATTCAACCAATTCTTGGTTCCATGGAAAAATCCAGATATTTTCGGAAGTTTTTTTGGGAAAAGAAGATTTAAAGAAGTTGAGTTACTTTGTTTTGCATTTCAAGCTCATATAACCCTAACTATTGTCGTACTTTTAAACAAATTGGTTAAAGGATCCTGCGAATTTATAGCTCTGCTGATTATTTTATTAAAAAAAATTTATATTGAAGCTGTAAAACGATTTTAAATAATTCGGACATCATTGCGTATAAGTAATATTAATTTTTGAGTATTTCTGTGAAATCCTTTATATTTTTGGAACGCGAAGTGATTTTAATATTATTTTTGTTGAAGATTGAAGCTAAGAGATGCTCTAACAAATATGCTATTTAAGTAATTCTTGGTTCCATGGAAAGATGCAGAGATTTTTGGGGTTATTTAGAAAAAGAATGTTTAGAGAAGTGAAGTTACTTTGTTTTGTGTTTCCGGCTCATGAGACCCTAACTATTGGCGTTCTTTCAAGCCAATTGGTTTAAGGAGTTTACGAATTTATAATCCTGCTAATTATTTCATTAAAAAAATTGATATTGAAGCTGTAGAATGATTTTTAATTTATGGGACATCACTGCGTGTAAGTATTATTAATTTTTGGGTATTTCTGGGAAATCCTTTATAATTTTGAAACGGGAAATGATATTGAGATACTTTTTGCGGCAAATGGAAGCCAAGACCTGTCTTTTTAGCATTCTTTAACAATTTTTGGTTTCATGGATTTTTGGATAATTTTTTAGTAATGAAAACAAAGAAGTCATTTATTTTCCTTTTATTTCAATGACTTTGCCAAGGCTTCCTTAAGATTTTTTTTACGAATAGCTTTGAAATAATTTATTTTACGTATTCCTAGCCTTCTTTAAAGGAAAATCAAGCCAGAAAAAAACACAATTCTCACATGGCATGAATAAACAAATCGACATAATTGCTTGTGTTTGCCTGATTTGAATTTCGTGTACTGAACTTTTCCTACAGCGAAACACAAAACAAGAACAAAAACTCTGAACATGATATAGATAGTTGAGCCAACTAAAAATAGCACAGAGTTGTGGAAACCTTTTTCAATTGCCAAATTGGTATGGCGGAAGGGGGGAAGAGGGCCGAGGAGAGCAGGAAGTTTTGGTAAAAGGTTAATGAACCATAATAAAACGTTTCTGGCCTTTTTGGTATTTTTTTTTTTTTTTGTTGTTAAATATTTTTAAGGGAAAGGTGAGGTGAAATTTGGCGGGCCCATTGAGTGGCTAGCAGAAGTTGCCCATTCAATGATGGAAAAGCAATCAAACGTACACACTCACCCTCGAAATTTATAAATTCAATGACCAAGAAAATTTCAGCCAAGCAAATGAACGTTCAATGATGATCGGCTATGACGATGTGGCATCGCCAATTATTGCCAAACAACAAATTGCGTTAACAGAATAGTTAATAACTTTGCATTGTTGTGTATATCTTTTTGCACGAATAAATTTCTGTAAATATCTGCGAGCATAGAGCGAGAGCTAGAGTGAGAAAACGACTCTGGCCAGACATATAGACAGACTTGAAGACAAATGGCCAACAGAACATATAGACAATTGGACAGACCGGCAGCGGTCTCTTACACATGGACACATGGTCTTTATTATTCTTGGCCACAAGCCAAAAAATATATATGTGTTGGCCATAACAGCACTACATTATGAGTTAGCCAAGAAAATAGTCAGCTAGCCATAATTTTTTCTGTGTGCTCCCGGTCTTTTTTCGGCTCTCTATGTCGAAAATTGTGTGTTGATTTCGCACATGCTCCCATGTTGGCCTGTTTGGGCAGCTCCAAACTCTAAGACCCAAAAAGCCAAAGGAAAGAAAGATTAGAGGCTTTGTTGGCCAAAACAAAAATTTCTTTTGCCCACAAAAAATGTTGAATGGAAAAAAAATGTTAAAGGCAAATTGTGGGTCATGTCATGTGGGGGTCAATTGATTTTTTCCTTCATCCTCTTCTTAAGTTTCTGATGTCACGAAAAAATGTTTGCCCGGCAACGGAAAGGACATTTCATCATCGACAAACAAAACCCTTGTGACACAGGATGAACCGATTTTATTTAATATAAATATCGATTTTCCTCCAACCACCACCCATGGTGACTTAATTGTTAAAAGTAAATGGTGTCCGATGTCGTTAGCTCCAACAACTTAATTGAATTAAAATTGTATTAGCACCCGAGACAAGGTGCGGTAATCGCACAAGACTGATGACAAATTTGCATGAAGGTATCAAATGTTTTGGGCAAGTGACCTTCGGCGGAAAAATGATACCACTGGCCACCTAACATATTGAAAGAAACACAAATTACCGGGGTATATGTCATCATTGGATATTTTTTATAATTTTTTTTAAAAAGAATATCATTATGGGCTAGTGGGGTTGAAATTTCAAAGCAATCCCTTCACGGGTTCCGGAGTAAATGAGAATTTAAATAGTGCGCACACCGGTGCGTATGAGTGTTTTTAATTCATGGGTATTTTTGGTAAATTGGCAATAGTTTTGGCTATTTAAACGATATTTTCAATTGGAAAAAAGGCAAATGATAGCCAAGAAAATACTTCAAACGAGAGTGCCTGAAAAAATTAGGTAGCCTGTGAAATAATTCGGAATTTTGGGGCGTAAGCTTGGGATAGTTTGTGGAGAAATAAAGTAATCAAAACTATTTTGGTAGAATTCAATCCAATACCAAATGTTCGGATAATTTTTTGTTATTTTTTGAATAGAATATCATAATGGGCTTGTGAGGGAAAAAAATTTAAAAGCAATCCCTGCACAGAGTTTGGAGTAAATGGGTATTTTAGGCATGCGTACACCGGTGCGTATGATTATTTTTAATTAGGGAGTATTTTTTGTAAATTGGCGGTACTTTTGGCTATTTAAACGATATTTTCAATTGGGAAAAAGGCAAATGATAGCCAAGAAAATACTTCAAACGAGACTACCTGAAAAAAACAGGTAGGCTGTGAAATAATACGGAATTTTGGGACTTGAATTAGGATTTTATTTGGAGAAATTAAGTAATCGAAAGGATTTCGGTAGAAATCAAACCAATGCCAAGTGTTTGGGTAATTTTTGTGATTTATTTAAACAGCAGACCCTCAAGGTCTTGTAGGGTTAAAATTTCAAAGCAATACCTTCACAAAGTTCGTAGAAAATGGGTATTTTAGGCGTGAGTGCACAGGTGCGTATGAGTGTTATAAATACTGGAATATTTTTGGTAAATTAGCCATAGTTTTGGCTATTTAAACGATATTTTCAATTGGAAAAAAGGCAAATGATAGCCAAGAAAATACTCGAAACGAAACTGCTTGAAATAATTAGATAGGCTGTGAAATAATTCGGAATTTTAGGGCGTAAAGTTGGGATTTTATTTGGAGAAATAAAATAATCAAAAGGAATTTGGTAGAATTCAATCTGATGTCAAGTATTTGGGCAAATTTTGCGATTTATTTATACAGCAGACCCTCAAGGTCTTGTAGGGTTAAAATTTCAAAGCAATACCTTCACAAAGTTCGTAGAAAATGGGTATTTTAGGTGTGAGTACACAGGTGCGTATGAGTGTTATAAATACTGGAATATTTTTGGTAAATTAGCCATAGTTTTGGCTATTTAAACGATATTTTCAATTGGAAAAAAGGTAAATGATAGCCAAGAAAATACTCGAAACGAAACTGCTTGAAATAATTAGATAGGCTGTGAAATAATTCGGAATTTTAGGGCGTAAAGTTGGGATTTTATTTGGAGAAATAAAATAATCAAAAGGATTTTGGTAGAATTCAATCCAATACCAAATGTTTGGATAATTTTTGTGATTTATTTAAACAGCAGATCATCAAGGTCTTGTAGGGTTAAAATTTGAAAACAATCCCTTAACAAAGTTCGGAGTAAATGGCTATTTAAGGCGTGCGTACACCGGTGCGTATGAGTATTTTTAATTACGGAATATTTTTCATAAATTATCGATAGTTTTGCCTATGTAATCTATATTTTCATTTGGAAAAAGGCAAATGATAGCCAAGAAAATGTTCGATACGAGACTGCAAACAAATACTAAGTAGGCTCTAAAATATTACGAAATTTTGTAGCGTAAACTTGGGATTCTTTTCTGGAGAAATAAATGCAGATAAATATCTTGGTAAAATTTACGCCATCATTTTTACTTTTTTAAAAATTTTATTGAATAAAAGCAAAACATGTCGGAAATAGCATCAAATTTTATAATAAGTTTAGATTTGTTCGAATTGGTCCACTTTGGCATGAATTATGGCCTTAAAACGGACAATGAACCCGTCACATGCTGCCCGAAGGTTGCTCTGCGGTAGTTTGGCCCATGCCCGGCGAAGCGCTTGCTTGATGTGGTCGACACTTTGTTATTTTTTAGTGCCAACTTTGCTTTCCAAAATACTCCAGACACAATAGTTGAAGGGATTGGTATCCGGAGATTTTGTGGTGGCCATTGTGCGCTGGAAATGAAGCGAGAAACCGAATTTTGTAACCATTCTTGGGTGGCGCGTGCTGAGTGCGTTGTGATTTATCTAAATAGAGCATCGCTATGGCTCTATGAATTCAATATTTCAAAGAAATCCATCCACTGGCTTTAGAATAAATGGGCAATTATGTTTTGTGAACACCGGTGCGTATGAGTGTTTTTAATTCCTGAGTTATTTCAATAAAATGTCAATATCTTCCTCAATTGAATTGCTATTTTCAATTTGAAAACGGAAAATGATAGCTAAGAAGATTTAAATTAAGGATCAAGAAAATAAATTTTAGAGGGAATGCAAATGGTGCGAAATTTTGGAGCTTGAAGGTAAAAGTTTGTTAGGGAAAATAAAAATATTCTTTTTTATTTTAAAAAATTTTGAAAGTGTTTTTATATAATTTCTTTAAAATTATCATAGTTTTATTGTCATAGAAGAATATCAAGGACTTAAAAGGAATAAACAAAGATTTACTTTACTTTACTTTTTTACTTACCAATGTTTAAAAATACTTGAAAAAAAAAACAAAATAATTGACAAAAACTCAATCAAATTAAAAGCGTTGTGGGATTCATTTTATTTTTAAATAAAGTATCATTGTGGCCTTATAAGTTCAAAATTTCAGAGAAATCCACCTAGAGGTTTCGGAATAAATGGACATTTATGTTCTGCGTACACCGGTGCGTATGAGTGTTATTAATTCATGAGTTATTTCAATAAAATGCCAATATTTTCCTCAATTAAATTGATATTTTCATTTTGAAAACGGCAAATGATTGCCAAGAAAATTTAAATTAAGGATCAAGAAAATAAATTTCAGAGGGAATGGAAATGTTACGAAATTTTGGGGCTTAAAAGTGAAAGTTTGTTAGGGAAAAAAATATTTTTTTTTTTTTATTTAAAAAATTTTGAAAGTAATTCTATATTTTCTTTAAAAATATCATAGTTTCATTCTCATAGCAGAATATGTAGGTCTTAAAAGGAAGAAACAAAATTCTTTACTTCCCAACGCTTAAAAAAATACTTGAAAATCAAAATAATTGGCAAAAACTCAATCAAGTTAAAAGTGTCGGGGGATTTATTTTAATTTATTTAAATAGACTATCAGTATGGCTCTACGAATTCGAAATTTCAGAGAAATCCACCCACTGGCTTCCGAAAAAATGGGGATTTATGCTTTGCATACATCGGTGCGTATGAGTGTTTTTAATTCATGAGTTATTTCAATAAAATGTCAATATTTTCGTCAATTGAATTGCTATTTTCAATTTGAAAACGGCAAATGATTGCCAAGAAGTTATAAATTAAGAATCAAGAAAATATAGTTTAGGGGGAATGAAAATGGAACGAAATTTTGGAGCTTGAAAGTGAAAGTTTGTTAGGAAAAATAAAAATATTTTTTTATTTTAACAAATTTTAAAAGTAATTCTATATGTTATCTAAAAAAATCATAGTTTTATTGTCATAACAAAATATCAAGACCTTAAAATGAATAAAAAAATGTTTATTTTACTTCCCACCGCTTAAAAAATATTTAAAAAATCAAAAACCCTGCTGTTGGAATTAGATTTTTTTTTTATTTTTTTTCCTTTTCACAATAATTTTTCTTTCATCCATTTGATATCTGATTTTTTTAAAATATCTCCACATCTATGGCGAAAATTACCTTTGAAGAATCATCTATGAATTCTATTTATTGTTTATTTATTTAAAAAATATTTATTTATTTTGAGTTGATTATGTTATAATGTTTTCTTTAGCGCATTCAATATCGAAATCCGCACGCACCCTCTTCCAACTCAACCAAATAAATATCATTGACCACAATGATGTAAATATCTAGACATAATATATATACAAAGATGCTTCTATCATTTTCAATAAACAGATGTTTTTTAAAAGTTTATTTTTTTATTTAAATTTTTTTTCGAAATTTCTCTTTTTCTATTTTGCATTATTTTTTGTTTTTTTTTTTATCAACATTGCTAATTTTTTGTTATACCCCAAAAGCGATGTTAATATTTACACCATTGTGTTAACTCGTTGCTCGTTTCTTGCATGTGATCCTCGGTGCACAGCAAGGCGTCTTACATTGAGACATTCAGTTGAAAAACGTTTTTGTGATTTTTTTCTGTTGTTTTTTGTTCTTCTTTCAATTTGTTTTCTTGTTGCAATCACATGCTCAAGGCGTCTGGCCCCCCTCATTTACGTGGCGAGCACAAGAATTTAATTGAAATACCAACAACAAAACCCGAAATGTGTTAAATCATCGATTGCACAACAGCGATGCAGACCGTGCAATGCAAAGGAGAACAACAACAAAAACAAAAAAAAAAAACAAGAAAAACGACAATGTACGTCATCGTGTTAGTTGTGCCAATGTTACACCGGACAACAAAATATATTTGAAAAAAAATTAAATTCGAAAAAACATGAAAAAATAATTTTCAAATTCTCAGGAAGTTCTTGGCCCTCGAAACTTTGGAGATTCCAGGGATGCATTTTGGATTTCTATATTTCTTATAATTTTCTTGAACGGAATATCATTCAGGCCTTCTAAGTTTAAAATTTCAATGAAATCTATTAAAGGAATAGGGAATAAAAGACCATTTTAAGTTTGCGTACAACGGTGCGTATAAGTGTTATTAATTCAGGAGCGGTTTTAATAAAATGCCAATATTTCCGGAACTAGAA